>NC_072732.1:160504796-160754999 GCF_026930045.1 Uloborus diversus | reverse complement strand
AAGCGAATACATGACTCGGCGAAGTCTACTCGGTGTTACATTTAATGCAGATAGATCTGGCTTTGAGACGTAGTTCATATCTAGAGTTTTTCAGGTAGTGAGTGACAATTCGGGAGATGGAATTTTGTGGAGTCATGTCTCTACTATAAGTAAAAACACCACATTCTCTGCTGTAACAATCATGAATCAAACGCATCATCAAAGTCTGGAGATTAAAGAGATTTCTTCTTGAGTAAATCTCAAGCAGAATTAAACACTTTTTACTTCCTTTTACACAGAAAAGGAAGTATTGTATTCGTGAAAAAATTTTCACTCAAAAATCGATGCTAATTTCCATTTCGCTCACCCCCGAATGAATAGTGAGTTTTATTTTTTCGACTCGACCACACGTGGATAAGTGCCTAAGATCGTATAGACACGAAAAATATCCATTTTGACGATTCCCGAGATAGTTACAACGAGTTTTGTCTTGACGTCTGTATGTACGTACACTGCAAAAAAAAGCTGTTGTTTTTACAGTAAAATACTGGCAGCTCACATTCCAAAGAAAAACTGCAAAAATTACAATTCTAAACTGTAAAATTTGCAGTAATATACTGTGTTATAACAGACTTTTACTGTGAAATTTACAGCGATTAACTGTAAAATTAGCAGTAATATACTGTCTTTTAATGGAGTTGCCCTGTGAAACTAACAATGATTAACTGTAATACTAGCAGTAATATACTGCTTTTCAATAGAACTGCCCTGTAAAACTTGCAGTATCAAACTGTAAAATTAGCAGTAATATACTGCTTTTTTAATAGAACTGCCCTGTAAAACTTACAGTATCCAACTGTAAAATTAGCAGTAATATACTGTTTTAGGAATGACTTGACCTGTAAATTTAACAGAGATAATATGTAAAATTAACAGTAATATACTGTTTTGTAACGGAATTGCCCTGCAAAATTAACAGTATCAAACTGTAAAGTTAGCAGTATTATGCTGCGGAATCAACTGAATTGCACCATAAAAGCAGCAGTAGTATACGGTTTTATAAATGATTTGTACAGTAAAATTAACAGCAGTAAACCATAAAATAAAGTTATCAATTTTTATGCAAAAGGGTTTTTCACCCTATCGTTGTCTCTTTTCATAGACAAAATCACTGCTTTTACAGCTGAAGAACAATATAGAAAAGTTAAGTTTTTGATTCTGTATGTACGTTGTAGAAATCAGCCTACATACGAAATCTGTTCCTTTTCTAAAGTTTTTCAACAACAAAAATAATGTTTTAGGCTATGAAAAGCGACAAATAAAGAAATATAAAACATTTTTACATAAAAATAGTTAACTGCTGCTAAATATATGTTTTATTGATATTAATTTCCTTGTACACAAAATAAATCAATTCCCCATCTCAATATTTTATAAACACCTGTTAAAGAAGAAAAAGTGGTGCATTTTCATTTCTACAAAAAACTTTTAGCTCTACTGCAGACTTAAAAATTTACAAATAGAAGGAAATTGCAAAATATGGTCTGAAACTTTATTTTAAGAACAGTTATAGTTTTTCATAATACAAAACTTTTTGATCCATGAAGGTAGTAAAAATGAGAAAGTTTTTTATATATAACTGAAAATACTACATCGTATCTTCACTAAAAGTACTTTTTTCATTATTGTAATGCTAAAATGTGCATCATAACGTGGGAAATGTTTTGCAATATGCAATCCATTAAAACTTTAAGTTTATTTTAACTTTATGCATGCAATTATGTGCATTTATTTTTCTTTTATGATAAAACAGAATATTTTCATGGTTTTCTTCTTTTTTTAGTGTTATAAGTTGCATTTGGATCTACTTTATTTGAGAAATATTAGTTACAAACTAATTTTATTTCACACCATATGTGCAGTATACAGCATTTAGACTGCACAGAATGGTTTTTATTCTAAACTGATTATTATAGATTAGATAATACTTTATCCTATTAACCTTTTAAAGTTTACATAGATGAAAACTATAAATATGTGACGGTTTAAAATTCCAGAGCTACTAAACAGAAACAATTTTTTACTCGGTATAATAAAATCTGCAGGTTTATGAGTACTAGTATTAAAGTTAAAAATTGGTTTTACTACTCCAACAATTATATAACTTTATATTATGTTATACTGTTTTCATGAGAAAAAATGAAACATTCACACCATTAAAAATTGCCAAATTATTTTATTTCGTATACATCACCTATAAATATCGATTAGTAGTTTTTACAGTGAAATTGCAGAAATTCATTTAAAACCGAATGCTAATTTTTTCAAAGTCAACATTTTTATATTACAAACTTGATTCTTCTTTATGACATCTTTGCCGACTTAGGTGCCATCATTAGGCCTTATATCATGAAAGCATCTGTCAAAATAAAAATTGTTAGAATTTCAAAAAACTTGTGGACACCAAAAAACATTCATGGAAAAATCAAATTACGTAGGTATTAAAATACACCCTAAAATGATTAAAATTATGAATCTGAATGATCTGAAATTAAGATTGCCCTGGGAAGTTGCTTTTATTTTTAAACCGCTTAACATATACCTAAATTGTAATTGAATCGTTTATTTCATTAACCAGTTAAGCGCTAAATATGTTGTTTTAAGGAGAAAAAACAAACTGTTGTGCAGCAATTTGGAAACTACGCAATTGAAACGGTGGTTTATTAGTGTCAAATTAAAATAGACCTAATCTGAATACTTTACATAAGAACTCAAAAAAGAAAAAAGAAAGAACATAATCTTACATTTTATCTTCCATGTCAAGAAATGCATTTATACTGGTTTCTGAAATACAATTAAAAAAAATCCTTCTAACTTTCGGTAGCTTTGAAGGATTTTTTAATACATAGGAGACCGTTGATTAAGAGTAATATTTATTTTTTCCGATCGGACAACTGAAGTGATCAGTGATTGGGAGAATATATATCTTAAGGATAATAAAACTTGAAACTAGTTTCTTCTTATAATAGGCTACAGATTATTGGATTGCAATATGTTTACTTCAAAGCAATAATTAGGATGCGGTAGAGAATTATTTTTTAAGAAAATGGAGCAAAGTCGACGTTTAAGACAACCAATTGGGAAATATTGAGGTATTCATTTAAAACAATGAATACTGTATCTAGCCTCTTTTAGTCCCCCCCCCCTTCCCGAAGTGCCATAGTAGCACTAAAAACCGTAGATGCTTTTTCAATCTTTTTCTTTTTTTTAAACTTATATTCCATTCCAACACTTGTTAACAGCTCGAGCTATGTTCAACTGATACCAGCTTCATATTCTTTTTCTTTGACAGCTGCCCATTATTAGAAATCTGAATATGAAACAATACGTGATGCAAAATGATTATTTAGATTTCTGTACTTAATATGAAATATTTTACTTATTATTTTAAAAAAAAAAAATTTCATATATTTTATTCCACAATTGTGTTATTATATTGTTTAAATTTAATTTTTTGGAGCTTTTTTCTAAGTACTAAGGAATTGCATAAAAAAATCATTTGAGTTGAAATAAAATAATACCGTAAGAGCATTCTATCTTATATCTGTCTTAATATTTAAGCATAATTTAAGATGTTTCTTTTATATTTTATGTCTTTCAAAATGTGGACGCCCCCCCCCCCCCGTTTTGAACAGCTATCGATGTTCCCATTTAATCCACCAGCGACTTTTTTTTTTTAAGTGCTACTTCTTTTGATAGTATTTAGACAATTTATCTTTAAGTTTTTCAGAATTTACCTGAAACCCGGAAGAAACAATTCTATATTCCCAAAATCAAGATTGCTTAGTTAAAGTCAATTCAGTAAAAAGTGAAAATCGATCAGAAAAGTTGAAAGTTTTTAACGAAAGAATAAATCGACAAACATGTCGAGAAATAGATTAAATCTGATACTGCCAGTTCTAATAATTAAGAAATTGTAAGTCCACATTTGGCCCGCCGTTCTTGTTGTAAACAATGCTACCCTTCTTGGAAATGCTTGACATAGGACCGCACCTCATTTAACTGTAAATTTAAATTTTCTCACATTTGCAAAATAACTTCTTTTTATTTGCATTATAATAAAAATAATCTATAATTTTGTTTGATAAGTGTCACAAGTCTGAATATACGAAGAAAGTTTCATACGCTGTAATACATCGTACTTTAAACTCTAATCTGTATTGTTGCTCTCATTATGAAGTTGACTTGAAATTTTGTTTCTTTAAATTTTTACAAACATACGTACAATAAATAATAAAGTACTTAACATTCTGATTTGGTTCCTTCTATTTTAATAACATGTAAAAACAAAGAATCAGTGCTCTAAAATTTACTGGAAAATAAAAAATAAATAAATAATGAAATAAATTACTTTTAATTTAGCACTAGCAACAGAAATTTCTATATTCCGGTGATTCTTGAAACGATAATATTCAACTACCAATAAAAACCAATATTGAATTACAAGCTTAAAAAACCCAGACGTAAATGAATTGTATGATCCATCACATTTAAATTAAAAAAAAAATTAGTTTATCTTGTTCCAATACATAGTTCTTGATTGTAACATAAAACCTGACAACGGGCACACAAAAATCAGCTTTAGGGGCCCAATATGGCCACAGTAGGATAGGCTTTAGTGGCTAAGAACGCTCTAAAACTCAAAAGCATTTGTGATTACAAATTACATCCTAAAACATAAAAATATAAATGAAAAAGGTACTTATAAACTTCCATTACCGGCATTCATGTCACTAAGTGAATCATCGCAACATCGTTCAGACTAGAGGCTTCTTTGAAATTCCAAGCGGAACACAACCACGAACTGCCATCTTGATAAAATGAGACCACCCATTCAATTCTGGTCACAAGTTACGTAGTTCTTTACATTTGCATACCACTAAACTCATAGAAATAATATTGCATTAGTGAATAAATTTAGATGAAGGAAATTCAGGCGGCTAGAATGAAATACTTTAAGACATGAATAAAAAAATAGAAATATATTACAGGCCATCCGTTTGTGTGCACAAATTGTAAGTTAAACATAATGGAATAGTTGAAACATTTCAGAAAAAGAAAAAAAAAAACTCTAGAAAAATAATTTATTGCAATTCAAGCTTTATGTAAATTTTCCCTAGAGAAAGGTTTTGTAAAACAATCAGCTACATTATTTTTAGTTTCAACAAATTGTATTTCAAATTCATTTTTATCAATCAAATTCCTTACGCAATAGTTACCCCACATCAATCTGCTTAGTTCTGCAATTTCCTATTGCAGAACTAGAAAAATCGATTGCAACTAGATTGTCACAGTACAGAGTACTATTAATCAATCTAAAATTCTGAACTCCTTTCGTAGCCAATTGATTTTAAATTCCTTTAACCCACATCCTTAGATTATTCACTAATTGAAATATACTCCGCTTCTCCCCCCCCCCATTGAAATCCGGTCGTCGTGATTCGAGGCGTAATCTGTATCAGAATGACAATGATTTATTCAATTTACAAACAAAATTTAGATTTCAGGGATGGACAAACCTTTCAGGTTGTCTCACAAATCTCCTCTTTTACATCCGCATATAGATACGCATTGCAAAACATCTACATGGAAATTGACTCAATGTAGCTTCTACACAAAAATTCAAAATAAAGCTTCAATCAAAGGAAAGGAAATTACTAGAGAGAACACTTGCGAAAAGTACCCCCCCCCCACACCTGGTGGGTATTTAAAATTACCAGTCTGGTCTTGAAACGCATTATTTCATTCTGCTCATTTGTTTTTAAATAAAATAAAAAAATCATCTGTACCCTTTTTTCTTTCTAAAACTTTCATTCAGTGGAACCAATACGTAAACGTTTTTTTTCTCATATCACCTGAATTTCTTGAGCCATTCCGTTTTGCCAATTTTAAATCTCGGAAATGTTAGCTTCTAGCATACTTGAATTATCCCCCCTATCTTCATAAAAATCCTATACTTTTCTTGAATTATCATCACAAGTGAAATTAAAATATTTTGTGTCATATTCAGTGTTATTTTCAGAACAATAAACCTCGGCTTCATGATTCGGACTTTAGAACCGGCGTGTCAATAGAATAATACTTATCCCCGCATTCTTTATTTTGTCTTGGACTTTCTTTAATACATTTAATTCTCAACATGCTATTTTATGATTTTCAGGATATTCTTCTTCTACTTCAGATTTACTCAGTAGTGAAATAAAACTGTGTCCCTCTGTTTCTCGTTCCTGGGGGGGGGGGGGGGTGGTTCGCCCAGAATTTATTTTCATCGAATTTAGCATTCAGCGTTTCTGTCACTTCGCGATTTTTGAGATCCCATATTCTGTAACCTTTCGTATGAAACGCATATCCTACCATGACTCCTTGTTGAGTTCTCATATCCAATTTGTTTATTTTCTGTTTTGGAATTCCAATGTACGAAATGCAACCAAAAAACCCCGGGAGTGTTTAATAGATGGCTTTCTTCCCCCAAATAGCTCAAAATAGGTTTTGTTTAATAGATGGCTTTCTTCCCCCAAATAGCTCAAAATAGGTTTTGTTTAATAGATGGCTTTCTTCCCCCAAAAAGCTCAAAAAAGGGTTTGGTTTTTCCTTTTAAAACCGCTCTAGTCCGTAAGCAGTGGAAGTACATAGCTGCTTCGGCTCAAAACTGCTGAGGCACATTCGATTCATTTAAAAGTTTCCATTCATTAATGTTAACTTATAGTGTTCTATGACGCTACTTTGTTAACAAGAGGATTTGTTGGTTTTTTCGATTCTTATGCTTTGGTCGCTAAGGTAAATTTCAAACCGGGAGTTCATAAATTCCTTTCCGTTATCGGAGCTTTGCCACAAATCTCTCTTATCTTTTGAAACCTGACAAAGTGTTCTTAAACCTCACTTTTCTTCTTAAAGAAATAAACTGGAGAGTTTCTTGAAAAATCGTCTATTATTGTGAAAATAATTCCCCCCCCCCTTTAAAGAACTCAACTGCTAAGGAACCCATCGTATTCAAATGCAAAAGATCTTACCGGGCGTTGGCTTGAATCTCCGTTACAGGTTTAAACGAAATTCTCCGATTTTTTCATTTTACACGGATAACAATCTCACATATTTTTACTTTTGATAAGCAGTGAAAGACAGTGAAGTACAGAATCACACTTTTCATTATTTATAATATACTTTTTGTCTTCATCCTGAACATGTTGATGCCAAAATTTAAGACTCAAAGTGTTCTAAAAGTTAAAATGTAAGGAAACTGATGAGTTTCAAGGTTATAAGAGTTTCAAATTCTACTGTAGTTCTCGAGCATCTACTTTTCTAAATGAGGATGTCCTTCAAAGCGAATAAAATATGACAAACAATGCATAATAATGTAAATATTCTACTTTAAATTTAAAAGCTGTAATTTTGACGACGAAACACTGCCAAATCAGAAAAGAAAAGCCGAAAATTTTAAAATATAGTCAGGCACGGCCTGAACTTAAATATGTTGGGAAGACGTATAATCTTAATTTGCCAAATGGAACTTAAATATTTGCCGATTAATAAAATACTGGTGAATGCACACATTAAGTACGCACAATTAAGTACAATATCTAGTGAAATTTGGTCATTAGAAAATTTAAAAATTTCAACATTACAATTATGTCCCCAAATTTGCCGAACAGCCAGACAAAATTTTCCCAATTTGGCATTTTTGGGGAGGTCATAGAGACTTCCCGTGACCTCCAATCGATTGCCTTTAAATATAGTTTCTAAAATTATTTTTACGTTCACAAGTTTCAATGGTACTAGTGCAATTTTCCTGAAGTAAAACTTTAATTTCCTGCTGACGCAAATATAAAACTTTTAAAACACAAAGGTTTCGTGTTTGTATTTTAAGATGCTTATTTTTTAAGTTTTTTTTTTTTTTTTTTTTTTGAGTTCTTTATTGATGATTTTTTTAATTATTATTATTTTACTTTCAACCAATAAGTATGAAAGCTGGCTCCAGATTTCAGAGAATTTAGAGTCGTTCAGACATCAGAGTATTGTATTTCCACAGTGTCAAATTCTTCAACAAAAAATATCAGTAAATTGTATACTGTTTGCATGTCTCTCTGTCACGCTGTTATTTTATTTATTTACATTTTATTCATCGAATTACGTACAGAATATAAAAGCTGATGACGCTATAACGTAAAGTTTTTCAATAAAATGGTTAAATGCAAAATGTTAAAGAATTTAAAACTGAATATAAGAAAAAAAAAACAGAAGAAAGAAGTCAATCGCGATATGCTAAAAATTCGCTAGAGAACATAAAAATTTAAATTTTAAGTACGGACATAGTATATAACACAAAATGTAATCGTACACAAAGTTTAATGTTCTAATAACTTTAAATACGATCAAGAAAGGAATTGATTTATTTTTAAATAAAATTTGAGTTTCAGAAAATGTTTAAAAACTATCACACGTGCAGTAAAATATTCAGAATCACAACAACTAGTCAGATTTTTGCTAGAAAGCAATCGCTGCAACTTAGCAACTATAAGAAATTGCAAAGTCAGCATCAACGAATATTGGGATACGAATTGCGATTTCATAATACTGTTATTTTACATGCATTCTCGATGATAAAGAAAACTATATTTTGAGGAAAAGGGAATGAATAATATAACCAGCACTTACCTTTAACTTGGATTACAGTTGAGCAGTCCTGCCTCAGCACACCCGAATAATCAAAAAACATGGCTGCCAATATCTTGAATTCATTAGTTTCTGTTCCCGTATGAAAGAAACACCTTTTGCGCATCGTTTTGCGCAATCTAAAATATTTTTACAGTTTTTCTCTGTTATTTGGCAGAGCAGTATTAAACTGTAGGAAAAAGCAGTATATTACTATAAAAACAACAATTATTTTTTACAGTGTATATATGTATGTGCGGATGTAAGTATGAGCGAATGTACGTATGTATGTCGCATAACTCATGTATGTCCTAGAAAGTTAAAATTTGGTACGTAGACTCCTGGTGGGGTCTAGTTGTGCACCTTCCCTTTTGGTTGCATTCGGGTATTTCTAAATTGGTCTTTTGCCCCTTTTTATGGGGAAATCATTGTTAATTTCGATGTTAACTTAAGGGGTGTTATAATTTGGCGGACACTTGGCGATATATCGCGAATCTTTTGGTCGCCAAGTTTTGTAGCCAACTTGGAGACAAATTTGGCTTTTTTTTTAAATCTGATTTTAATTTGGCCACTGATATTTAGGGAGTAAACTATTGACTCACATTAAAATTGCCAATAATAGGAAATTGATATTAAATTGGAGTAAAATGCAGTCATGTGATGCACACATCAGCTTGTTTAAGTTTCATCTCTTACTATGTGTGTCTCTTCCCTGTGATACATCAAGCCACGTGGTTTTACTTTATTATTTTTTTTTCCTTCTTCTCTCGCTGTCTTTTTTTTCCTATTGATCTTAAAAGAGGAAGGGCAACAGGAGAGTGATGCAGGGACCTTCTTAGGGGGCTACAGAGTATCCGTTATGGTAGTATTGTGGAGTTGGCACTATCTTTTGCAAGAACATAAGTGGTTTTGTTCCCATAGAGTCCCAGTTTTGGTTATAATTTCTCTTACTTTAAGTTATGTCACACAAAAACTGTGTTTAAGTAGCATTTGGTAGTAGTCTAAGCGTAGTAGTAACAGGAAGCGTTGAAAATGGGATGAATAAAAAAAGGCTTTTGAATTTAAATTTCATTTGTGTTTATGATGCGGTAACCAAACTTGCGTTTAGTAGAGTGGGAGAGAAGGCATTGCGTTTGTAAATGCAGAGTGTGGAGTTAATTCTGTTTACTTCCCCTCCTTTCATTGGTAAGAAATCAATAGGTATATTATTGGTTTGTAGTTTCAGTCAGTTAAAAAAAGCTTTTTCTACATTTTTGTACATAATTTTGGTTCGGTAAAATCAGTACGTTTTACCTTAAACCTTCAAAACAATTTCTTTTTCTTTTTTTTTCAAAGAATAATCGATATTTAATCATCTAAATGAGTCAACAAGTATGTTTCATACGCAAATTTTTGATAATTTGAATTTTAGAACAATCGAACAGCGCCATTAACTTGCGCGATTTAAATAAAATACCATTTTTTCCCCTGTTTTTCGAAGGATGGCGGACATGTGTACCGAGGAATATGATCGGTTACAACACGAATTCAGTACGAATGGTGACCATGAATAATTTAATTTTGATTTTATAAAAGGCGAATGGTGTAACAGCACTTGCTCCAGATCTTGACTAAGACTAGTGGTTAAGACTGCTAAATGTAACACTTGTGTCATACCTGTGTCACAAAATCTCGCACATACATAATGCATGCTTAACGAGAAAACCATCTTGTAATGCCTTAAGAGTATTTGATCCATAAGACAATTTAGCACAGGTTATCTGCTCATGTCTTTCTGTTTTATTTGCGTTGCTGTGACTCCTGAGAAAAAAAGATAGGGGGGGGGGGGCTTCAGCGGCACTTTCTTGAGCACAAACTTCAAATAAGAGAAAATTGTCAGCAAAATACATTTTAAAACATCATAAATTGAAAGTTTTGCAAAATTGTTAGAGTTTTATCATTTTGGTATAGAAGAAATTTTAAAAAAAGGCGAAGAAACAATTAAAATGCTTGATCCATTAAATAATCCTTTATGTTCACAACACGCATATTAATGCAATAGATAACATTCAAACTCCAGAAAATTCGGAAATGTTGCATTATATGTACACAAGAAAATTATGCTACATAAACTCTGTCGTAAATTCCCCAACAAAATCGATAATGGCAAATATTTAACAGTTAGTCTTCCCAACGGAATTAAAATTGCACGCTGCAGGGCTTAAGCTTTGAATTTATTGCATTGATGTGTTTTTGAATAAGATCATATTAATTTCGTTTGTAATTATTACCAGAATGTATAATTGCACACACACACGCATGCATATATGTGTATATATATGCTATATTACCAAAACGTATTGGGACACTTCCAAAAAATTTCATTTTTGCGAATTTTTTGAGAAATAATAGATTAATTATTCTTAATCCCTTCATTCGGAATTATGAAATATTTGACCAAAAATGTTGATATTTGGTAAACTACACAGTGTAGCGGGTATCTTATTGACAAACTTTTGAGTTTGTAGGAGAAAAATTAAAAGAGTTATGGCACGTCCAATATTCCAAACTTATATTTTTGAAATCAATATTTCATACACAAAAACGATAAAATACTAAACATACTTCATTATAAAATGTTCTACAAATAATTATAAAACATAATATAAGCGTTTGAAACGATTAATTAAAGATTATATATTTTTTAAAAAATCAGGAAAAATCCCATGGTTGGAAAAATGAGCCACTATCTATCTCTCAATCCTTATATGTCAGTGTTTTCAATCCCAAAACGAAAAATTATTTCACAAATTATAATAAGCAGAGTGTAAAGAGTCAACTACAAAAAAAAATTAACTAGTTAAATGAATTATTAAATGATTAGCAGCTGTTTAAAGTGGTTGTCCGGTATACCGGACACCAGGTCAGAAGGGGTTAACTTTTTTTTTGTCACACGAAAGGTATGCTCCAGCTGTCATTTTTCAATAAAAAGTAAATAACCCATGCATTTAGGGGACCAGTAACAAGTTAAGAAATCAGCAAACAGTTTTTGATCATAGTTCATCATAAATAGCTGGAAATATAAGCTATGAATTTTAGAAATATCTTTACTTAATGTGTGGGATTCATTTTTACAATTTCGTGTAATATTGAAATATCTTTATTTTAAAAGTTTTGGCTCATAACACGCAGGGTTTTCCATCGAACCTTAACAAAGTTTCCAAAATTTTGACATCATATAAGAGAAACGTAATACTAAAATTTGAAATTAAAATATTGAAATTTTCATAAAATACGAACGCACAGCAATTCAATTTACAGCAATTCATTTTCACTGCGCATGCGCGAAAGATAGCAGTTTATCACTTTTATAATTTGAAACACAAGTAGTTTTCTAATTTACAATAAATTACCAGATTATTTATAACTGATAAAGGGTCATTCCATAGAAATGTCAACCTCAACCTCAGAAAAAAAAAAAAAAAAAATCCACAAAGTCTTAATTGTGACCTATCGGGTCATTCAGCACTTTCTAATACATAAATCCAGTAACAGTTTGCAAATATTTCATTCGGTGTTTTTCTTCTGGCTCTAAACGTGCGAGGTTGTAGAAAAGGCTTAGCATGTGCAAAAAACATGCGTCTACGTTTTCTTGTGTAATGTAAAAAATTTTGTAAATTTTTAAAAGAAGTATTTTTATTCTAAATGATTAGATGTTGGCCCAATGAAATTGACTGTTCTTTTTGCATACATTTTAAGATAAGTATTTTAATTAGTTTGGTTTTTTCACCGAAGATATTTACGTTACGTTAGTCACGAAAATGTACTATTTTCTGCTTAAAAACTAAACCAGATGATTGAACCAAACAGCACTTTTTATTTTCTTACATCTGTGTCATATCTACTTAAAAAGAGCAAAATATTTATTTTAGTATCAGTAGATATAAAATAATTAGTGTGACTAACGTAACATTTGAGCTGTGACTAACGTAACAGTTTGCATGTGACTAAAGTAACATTTTAAAAATACTGCTAATATTTAAAACTTATTTAATTTAATGTACATTTTCATGAATAATTTTGGAAATGTACCATTCTCTATTGATTAAAAGTACAAAGGGTGAAAAATACCAGTAATATTACATTGTAGACCTCCTGTTTACTTAGAAAAATACTTTTTTAAAGGTCTTTATAAAGATACTTCCAATTTAAAGAATTATTTAAAAAGAAAAAAGGTGAGTAAAGCAAAATGAGTACTCTGCTGAATGTGCATTCAACACAAGAATCCAAGCTTAAGAATTTAGATAATAGAAATACAGTTTTAACAAAGGAGAACGTCTCTATTTTTTAAGAAAATACATCTTCACTTATTATTAAAATGAAGCAATGGCTACTCGTTGGAAAACATTTAAAGATGTTACATGAAACAGTGACAATAAGCGCTGCTGCCATATATTTCAGAAAATGATAATAGAAGAATTCTCATTTAGAAATTCAAACATTTGCGGTGATATCTGGAATTAAAATTCATTCTGCAAAATTTTTCGAATATTTTTTTTAAATATTACATTTTAATTCAAAAGCATGCACAACACTATTCGTTCGATGAATCAGTAAACGTTAAAAAATAATATGCCATTGAAAAGTACTACGGAATTTCTTATGACGATAACTAGTATATCGGTAGAATACTAGAATTCGGTAAAACTATGAACTTGCATAAAGTTATATTTTAAAAAGAGAGATATTTAGGATTTAATAAGCCCAAGAATGATGTTATTCAGTTTGTAAAAGCAGTTTTTTTCTTTGTTTATTTTTTTTCGCACATTCAAATTGAGTTAATTGAACTGAATCCTTTCATTTAATTTCTTACACTAATATAAAAAAAATAACGAAAGAACCATAATGCAACACAAAGAAGTTTTCTAAAAAGTGTAAAAATAAAATAAGAGCAAGAAATTAATTATAAAAAGGTTTTTATATGCATTCATTGCTTGTTATTCGATGGTTACGTTAGTCACACAGTTTTTCGTAAAAGTACCATTAAGGGCCAAAAAAGATTCATCTGTAACAAATCTGTAGTACATTTTAAAAATAGATTGTTTACCTCATACAAATATATCGGCCATATTTAAATGCCTGCGTAAGTTTCAGAAAAATTTGCCTCGTAACATAAGCATTGTTTCTCAGGCTTGCAAAAATGTTACGTTAGTCACGATGCCTTTTTTGGTGAAAAAACACCTGCAGCGCTTATTTTGCTTCAAATTCTTGGTAGAAATGAAAAATAGTCACCTATAACATTTTAAATCTGCATATTAAACCAAAACACATTTATTTTTACTCTCGGTGTAAATGAAAAGAGTTTGAAAATCAGCTGCGAATGTTAGTCACTATGGAATGACCCTATAAGATAATGTTTTCCTAATTGCTTGGAACAATGCTACTTTATAGAAGGAATCAAACTCTGTAATAATATTCTGTTATTTTAGTATGATTATATTTAATGGAAAAGTATTTTCTTTGTTTCATTACGTAATATGTTTGAAGTGTATTTATATTGTTTTAATTTTTATCATTTTCCGGCCATGCTATTAGTATGCCAAATAGAAAAAATATTTTGGTGTCTATTAATGTTTTATTTCGAAGCATTTGTTGAGTTTTTAACGAAGACGAGTGCCTATTTTTGCAGTTTTACGACGAATAACAATTTACTTTTGAAAAGTAAGTAATTTACACTAAATTTACCAGTGTTTCTTGATATTTCACTAGAAAGTGTTTGATTTTTTTTCTATTTATGTTCTTTGTTACCAAACGGTTTTTAAACTAAATACGATTTAAAAGAAAGTGAAAGTCAAAGCACATAATTAATTATTAAGAAGCAATAATAATTTTTTAAAAGCAAAGTTTATATCTCTGATACATTACAAGAAAAGTAAGTATATGCTTATTTCATTTACATTTGATGGTTTTCAAAATGGGTTCTACACTCATTAAAATTACTTAGTAAATTAAATATGTGATTGTAAAGTTTTCGTTTCGTTTCTCCAAAGTGTTGTATTAAATCATTCTGGTTTTGTTCAATTGCGTGGGGAAAACATACGATTCTGTTATTTAAAATTCATATTCAATGATCAAATCTATTGTTCATAAAGGCAATATCTTTTGTCGCGTGTAGGAACTTCATTACTCTACAGTTTTTATAACAAAATAGCTAATGATAATTTAAATTTAAAATGATTTTAAAAGTAATTACATGTTTCTTTTATTTTTACTAAAAATCTAAATATGAGTACTTTTTGTAGGAATAAATTCTAGATTTTAATTATCTCTTTTATTTTGCTTCAAGAATGACATTCCGTGACAAAGAATTATTGCTAGAGTTTAAACGTTTCGGCAATGGAGTACAAAATAAATAAATAAATAAATGAATAAGTAAAAAGAATGGACATGTGTTTAGGTTTAAATCAGTAAAAAAAGTTATTTAATAATGAATGAATAAATTAAAACAGAAATAGGTAAAGAACAATATTAAAAAATAAATAAAATAAAAATAAGATGTTTCCTTTTAACATTTATTTCATAAAATAGGAGTTTGAAAGCAAAATGCACTTCCACTTTATTTTAAATATGAAAGGGAGCTAAAACTCTATTTAACAGAAATCAAATTATGAAAATAATATAACAAACGGTGAAAGTTTCAGCCAAATCTGCCGGGTAGTTTTTGAGTTCATGGATGACATACAGACAAACATTCATTCACACACACACACACACACACATATATATATATATATATATATATATATATATATATATATATATATATATAAATACTTTGAAAGTAATATATAATTTTTAAGATTTATTATCAACAAATAATAAACACACAATTGCATTTTGTCTGTTATTTAGAAAATTACACTTAGAAATTAGATATTTGAGTTTTTGCTGACAATTGCAAATGCTTCGTGAGGTCAGTAAAATGTCTATGCCGCAGACATGTAAAAAACAATATTTACAGAAATGAGTTTTCGAGACGTTTCAAGAAATGCATTTTGGTTTCATACCGAACAGTAGGGAATTCTTGGAATTTGATGCAGCTTTTTTCGTACTTTTGTTTTTCAGTAAACCCAAACGAGCAAGTTTGTACAATAAATCAAACGTACAATAGATGACAAAAATAAAAAAAAAAGAAAGAAATTTTTTTCAGATCCTGCTCTTTACCTGCCCACGGCAAAATTGTCCTTGAAAGGAGAAATGCCTCAAAAATATTTTTCAAATGCTAACAAATAAATAAATAAATAAATTTGCCACATTTAGCTTTTTACAGCGTATCCGATTAAACTTTAACAAACTTTCACCGTTTGTTATTTTTGGTACTGGGAATGTTTATAGACCAGTTCGAAAAAAATCCGATCGATAGTTCCTTTTTTGTTCCAATTTAAGTCACAATCCATTGGATAAATACGAATAAAATTATCGGCTGCAGAAATTAATCCGCGTGAAAGATCTCATTGATAAGAAGTTAGTTGTTGCCATTTTTCCTTAGTTTGAACAAATAAATTCTTTATTGTTTTATGGCTTTTCATGAAACGGAGGGATTTAAAACTTTTTCTATTTGATATTTTTAGCGATTGATTGATCTTGCAAACTGCGTGAGTACAAAATTTGAGTATAGTCACGGCTTCACTTGATACCTGGACCGATTATTATGAAAATTGCTATATATATGTATTTTTCCACGAAGAAGGTGCATAATATGCTCATTGAAGCCACTCGCCACCAAGTGGCACTGCAGAGTGGCAACATCTGCCCCGTTCAACCGATTGTCATGAAAATCAGTATAATGATGTATTTTTTTGTTGGCGTAGCAACGCGCGTCGGGTACTCTCTCTCTCTCTCTCTCTCTCTCTCTCTATATATATATATATATATATATATATATATATATATATATATATATAGAGAGAGAGAGAGAGAGAGAGAGAGAGTACTTTCCATGTTTTAAAATAAGCGTTTTGTTTTCTGATTTTAATAGAACATAACTGTGGTTCAGAATCTTGGCCGCAAAGAATTAACATTATATTTTCGTGGAACTTTGGATCAAAATTCAGCTGAGTAAAATTATTTATTAACAAACTAGATATTTTTTTCTACGAGAGGATTGACCATCATATCCTTAGCTCTTGTAGCACAACAATTTTAGCAACTGAGTCTGATAGACCGACGGTGATTCATTGCAACAAATTTTCTAACATTATCTATTTGAGTGATTCCCTTTACTGGTAGTGGAACTGCAGAAATTAGATTTTTATAAAAAAAAGTGATGATACCCAAGTTTTCCCAAATTCGTTTCAAACTTGTTACCAAATGTGTCCCCAGTCTGTTCTCAAACGTTTTATCAAGTTAAACTAAACATATAACCTGAATGGGGTACATTTGGAGCAAATTTGAAGCATGTTTCTGTGCACTTTATTTTAAACGGAGCATTATCTTAACACATTTTAGTGCACATTCAGATAACTGGAAATATTTTTCTGTCTTGAAGTATTCCAAACTTGTTACCAATGTGCACTGGGAATATAAAGCGTAATGATTAGTAGTGGCTACGAATTTGTGACTAGGTTGTTGAGGCAGTTGCTATTTTTTTTTAGGTTAAAAAGAATTAGTTGTCGTTTCGAGAAACTATAATATAGCTACTGCAGAACTTACTATTATTAATTTAAGAATTAAAAAAAAGATCACTCTAGCGTTAAACAAAAGTGTGTAAGCATTCATCAAGTTGTGTGTAAGTGACCGGATCGAGTTCAACCTTGTCATAATAAAGCATTTCCCTGCATGTTTAACATTACCAAAACACATTATCAAATTATCATGCCGTGCCGAGAGTTTCATTGTTTAAACATGCGCGTTACTCGATCATTGGCTGTTATATATATGAGGATTCTTCCTATTTTAAAGCGCGCGAATATTTGAGAATACCATAATTGAATTATGTGCCTAAATTGGCAACTTTTTCCCTGCATCAGCAAGGAGCAAATTACCAAAATGTCCCCCAGCGTGGTTAATAACCACTATAGAGTCTTAACAGAGCAAAGTGTATCATCCGCTCAACGGGCTCTAAAGCTCTCGGGGAAATAAATCTGATAAAATATTACGGGAGCCTTAATGATGGTATCGGAACAAAGAGGCATAGATATTGCATCAAGAAGAGGAATCAAATTCGTTATTCGATATTTGATTAAGAAATAGCCTGAGAAATTTCATCATTGCCAAAGCAAATATATCAAAGAAAGGCTTTATATCCAAACTGGTTTTATTAATATTAAAGCTCATTGTTGAAATAAAGTATGACAAATGAGCTATATGAACATTTTTTTGTTTGAATGAAATTTATTTATTTATTTATTTATTATTTTTGTTTTGAATTATTTTATTTTGTACCTAAAAATGTGCGTTTTCAAAAATATTCAGTTTTTTTTTTTTAATTAAATGTATTTCTGTAGAACTAAATATTATTTGTTATATATTTGGAAGTTTATCAAAAGAAAGAAAGATAGTAAAAATATAAAAATATTTTTAGAAATAAGGATGTAAAAAAAAGTGATAGAGACATTTTAATAAATCAACGCGCAATCGCTAATGCAAAAAAAAAAATAAATAAATAAATAAATAAATAAAAAAATAATAAGAAATAAATATGAGAAATTTAAAGTTCTGTTTTCCCCCAACACTTTTAATAGTAGAGAATAAAACAAAGTAAAACTTATTTTATTTTATTTCATTTTATTTTTTTGAATGAGGTTGCTTTAAATCGCTATAACTCAAAATATTCTTGGTCAATTTTTAATTTTTTTTTTCAAAAAATTATGCCCAAATATCTACGTTTTAATTTTTATTTCTCGATTTAAAAAATATTAATTCAATAAAAAATAGAAAATATTTGAAGACAATTTTTGAAAATTTCGATTTTTTTTAATCATATTTTTTTGAAGTAAACTTTTTTTTCAAATTCGCCGAATAAAAATTAAAGTAACCTGTTTGAGTAAGATATGCTTCAAATTTCATTACTTTATCTTATCAGTTCGTGACTTATAAGAGTTTGAATGCAAAAAGTCGGTGCAAATTGCATCATGGAGAAAAACGTGTTTAAAGTTTTAAAGTTAAGCATAATATTATTAAACACATAATAAAATTTAAATGCATGCGAAAAAATATTTATATCTTTGGTTCTAATTGAGAAAGAAACAAGATTAAAACGACCTTTAAAAAAATATGCTTTCTTCTGCTTAAGTAATAAAAGAAAAAATGCAAAGATTGACGATTTTTGTGCCCCGCACCCTTTTAATGTTACAAATAATGCTTGACTAAGCATAGCAAATAGCGAGATTATAAATACTACAGACAATATTTTGCATTTACTGTATTTATCTGACTTTCTCAGCAAAAAGGAACCCTAAAAGACCAAAATGCGTAAAAGATTTTCTTTATGAAAGCAAGCGCTGACAACTTTTTTTCAGGTGTTCGTCCGCGTTCTTTGTTTATGAATTTTTGATACTAGCTTGTTTAAACCTTCATTTCAAATAACGAATTTGAAATTAAATAACTTATTGTTTTATATTATAAGCAGACTTCTAAGAAAAAAATGGGCACCACTTAAAAAAAAAAAAAAACATTACTGCATTTTTTTTTTGCTCAAAAACTTTCACTATTTTACTAAAACGCTGCGGAGGAACATTTAGTTTGATTGGCAATTACATTAATTGAGGTGGGGTGATTGAAAATAAGTTGAATGACAAAATCAAAATGGCACATGATAAGAAGAAAAGACGACTACGAAATGAGAAAACCGATACTAATATAGTAGATGTATCAATGTAAATATCTTGAGTAAAACAAGATATTCATTTGTGTTATTTGTGTAACTCTTAATCGCATTTTTATTAACCGAGAAAAATTTTGCTTTTGACACTTTAACTTTTTTTAAGATCAATTTTTTAGCTTAAATCTTATAGTAAAATAACATGCCATACATATTTTTTGATGCCGGTATTAATATTGTTTTTCTAAAGCAATTATAAATATGTCTTCGATACCATCATCAATCAACCAAATGTCTTTCAGCTCATTAAATGAATTTTGAGATCACTGGTTTAGATTTCTGCGTCAGCTGTAAGCGATCTAGTACAAAAATTTAACAACATGGAAAAAACAAAATATTTGGAAAATTTTCAAAATAAAATTAAGTAAAGGAAAAGATTCATATTACCAACTGGAAAAAAAATCTTGCACAATAAACCCATAAAATTTAGAAACAAATAAACGAAACTATGCCTACAATCGAAACTGCTATTAATGAAAATACGAACTATGTTTTGAAAAAAAAAAAAACATTTGATTGGAGTCACACGTCGTTAGCATTCCTCATCACAAGAACATCAAAACACATATATTCAAAAAGCGAAACATACAGTTATTTGAAAAATTTGAATTAATAAGAAATATTTTTCCATCATTCATCTGGGTTAATTTCAAATTTCAAGCTGTCTGAAATGTTTCAGAATATAATGTCGCCAACACAAATTTCTAGATTATGCGTACTCTTTTTTCCTATTTTGAACTTCATTTGAACATTTTAACAATCTGAAATACACTTTTTAGCACAACTTACGACAGAAGGTATATGAGCCCGGATATTAGATTCAAAACAATTGCTCAAACGAGCAATACTTTTAAGTTATAATTGTTCAATAAGAGCTTAAGGCTTTGTAAAACACTTAAATTGAGCTCAGTGGAGATATGCGTCACTACGGATATTAAAAGTGTAAGAGCAAATATAGCTTGAGGGATGTAAAAATAAGTTTATACTTTTCATTAAATTTGAAGTTTTCCCCCAAGTTTCCGTAAGACAAGAATAACTTTGCTCTCTTTCCGTATTTTTATTCCAATCTACCTTTACCCTCAAAATGAAACCAAGAGACGTTTAATGTTTCCAAAAGAGGAAAAGAGTTTGTTATTGTAGCAAAAATAAACTCTTTAGATTTGGAATTAATAATCTTTCCTCATCAGTGTAAACTTGGAGGTAAATTAGCAACTAGGATTCTGAAAATATTATTTTAAATTATTTTAAAGGATATTACATAGTTGTTGATTTAAAGTGCTAATTAGATGTAGTTTTGGACGCTCTAATTACAACTGCTGTTTACAAAAAAATATATTAAAAAAAACGGTAGTTAATTTCATTTTTAGGACATTCAAGGAAAAACTGCTAGCGAAGCCAAAGCAAAATAAGCATTAGGGAACAAAATTGACAAAATAAGAGAATTGGCTCAACGCTAAATATATAAAAATGCCTTCCAATCACAAGTTTAAAAACGAGTTCTTTTTTTATCAGTTAATGAACTTATGCATACATTGCGCAATGATCGTAGTTAAAATCACAGTTCAGCTTTTAGCAATTTTCAAACATAAATCGTGCACATCAAATAGTCTTAGCTATGAAAAATACACCTTCAGAAAAAGTTTTTTCGTTCTTTCAAAAATTACTTCACAAAATCAATAGCAAAATTATTCAAAAAGAGAGCTTATTTATGACCTTAAATATAATATATTATAGTCTTTTAAGTTTAAAAAGTTTTCCCATAACTTTAAAAGCTTTCTGGGTTTTACGAAGTTTCGTAACTATGATGTGATGTTACTTTTTAGTATTATGATCTTTGCTTCCATGGAATATAAAGACGATGTGTACAGTGAAGTATTCGGTAGCTGGAGTTGTAAGTTTAATATATATCCATGAAATTAGAAGCGATTTTCTTTGTTAGGTTACGGAATTGAAAACACACAATACTTTAAAAACATAGGGATCACCAAATTTGTTCCAGTCTAAAAAACGTATTTTTAAAAAAGTTTTAATATTTTTCTCCCCGCTTCTTGTTACGTACCATGTGTTTTTTTTTTTCATAACTTACAACAACAACAAAATTTTGATATTGACATTTTAAATAAACACTAGTCAGGACTAGCGGTGCAATTCGTTGTATTATTATTATTTATTATTATTTTTAAAGCTAAAAACATTTAAAATAACATATTTTCGAACAAATATTTCCAGCGCTATTTTAAAAGAGCCTTTCAAGGCATCGTTAAATAAACAACCGACATTTAGAATAATATGATGTTATACAAATTTTAAACCTTTTAACTGATGCAGTAATATTATTAATTGGATTTTCCCTCATGTTTCAATTCTCGTTTTGTATACGAACTCTTCCCAAATGATATTATTATTATTATTATTATTGGGGGGGGGGCAGCCTGTATAAAATTATGTTGGTTAATCTATAAACTTGTAGCTAAAAACCATCTCTCACCGTCAAATGCAATTGGTCAAGTTGTTGATGCCATTTGTTGTTAATATGGTTGATTTCGTGTATTTACAGTATTTCAATAAAATGTATTTCACTCCTTAAATGGATATAACACTATCAGTTACAATGATAAAAACTAACAAATTCAACATATTCCAAAAGAAATGTGGAAACCAGCCGTATAACGAAAGTGTTCAAAATGCCAGCTATTGTTGTATAGGGTCATTCCATAGTGACTAACGTAACATTCGCAGCAGATTTTCAAACTCTTTTTACTTACACCGGGAGTAAAAATAAATGTGTTTTGGTTTAATATGCAGATTTAAAATGTACAAGGTGACAATTTTACATTTCTACCAAGAATTTGAAGCAAAATAAGTGCTGGCAGGTGTTTCTTCACCAAAAAAGGCATCGTGACTAACGTAACATTTTTGCAACCCTGAGAAACAATGCTTATGTTACGAGGCAAATTTTTCTGAAACTTACGCATTCATTTAAAATTGGCCGATATATTTGTAAGAGGTAAACAATCTATTTTTTAAAATGTACTACAGATTTATTGCAGATGAAGCTTTTTTGGCCCTTAATGGTACTTTTGCGAAAAACTGTGTGTGACTAACGTAACGTGACTAACGTAACCATCGAATAACAAGCAATGTATGCATATAAAAAACCTTTTGTAATTAATCTCTTGCTCTTATATTACTTTTACACTTTTTAGGAAACTTTTTTGGGTTGCATTATGGTTCTTTTTTACTTTTTTTCTATATTAGTGTAAGAAATTGAATGGAAGGATTCAGTTCAATTAATTCAATTTGAATGTGCAAAAAAATAAACAAATAAAAAAACTGCTTTTACAAACTGAATAACATTATTTTGGGGGGTAATTAAATCGTAAATATCTCTCTTTTAAAAAATTAACCTTATGCAAGTTGATAGTTTCATCGAATTCATGTATTCTGCAGATATACTAGTTATCGACATAAGAAACTCCTAGTACTTTTCAATGGCATATTAATTTTAAGAGTTTACTGAATCATCGAACGAATAGTGTTGTGCATCCTTTTGAATTAAAATGTAATATTGAAAAAAAAATTTTTTCGAACGATTTTGCAGAGTGCATTTTAATTCCAGATATCACCGCAAATGCTTGAATTTCTAAATGATCATTCTTGCATTTTCTGAAATATATGGCAGCAGCGCTTATTGTCACTGTATCATGTAACATCTTCAAATGTTTTCCAACGAGCAGCCATTGCTTCATTTTAATAGGTGGAAATGTATTTTCTAAAAAATAGAGACGTTCTCCTTTTTTAAGATTGTATTTCTATTATCTTAATTTTTAAGCTTGGATTCTTGTGTTGATTGCACATTCAGCAAAGTACTCATTTTGCTTTACTCAGATTTTTTTTTAATAATTCTTTAAATTAGAAGTATCTTTTTAAAGACTTTTAAAAAGTATTTTTCTAAGTAAACAGAAGATCTACAATGTAATATTACTGATATTTTTCACCCATTAAATTTTTAATCAATATAGAATGACTACATATTCAAAACTGTTCATGAAAATGTACATTAAATTAAATAATATTTAAATATTAGCAGTCATTTTTAAAATGTTACGTTAGTCACATGCAAACTGTTACGTTAGTCACAGCTCAAATGTTACATTAGTCACACAAGTTATTTTATATCTACTAATACTAAAATAAATATTTTGCACTTTTAAAGTAGATATGACACTGATGTAAGAAAATAAAAAGTGCTGTTTAGTTCAATCATCTGGTTTCGTTTTTAAGCAGAAAATAGTACATTTTCGTGACTAACGTAACGTAAATATTTTCAGTGAATTAACCAAACTAATTAAAATACTTATCTTATAATGTATGCAAAAAGAACAGTCAATTTTATTGGGCCAACATCTAATAATTTAAAATAAACATAGTTCTTTTAAAAATTTGCAAAAATTTTTACATTACACAAGAAAACGTAGACGCATGTTTTTTGCACATGCTAAGACTTTTCTACAACCTCGCACGTTTAGAGCCAGAAGAAAAACACCGAAGGAAATTTTTGCAAACTGTTACTGGATTTATATACTAGAAAGTATGTTGAATGAAATGATAGGTCACAATTAAGGCTTTGTGGAAAAAAAATTTCTGAGGTTGAGGTTGACATTTCTATGGAATGACCCTATATGCACAGGCTAATATGGTACGGCTCTGAAATCTGACCTAAGCTCTTGATAATATTAACTTGTTTAAAAGGGTGCAGTTCTTAAGTGGACGTTCTGTTGTCATAGATTTTTGGCGTGGAATAGTCTTGCAAAACTACTTCGAAAATTGTCCAACTTAACTCAATATCAACTACCATTCCCTATTACCCCAAAAAGAAGTAAACATAGTCAAGGTCATGTTTCAACTTATCAGAGCCACCCTGTAGCACTGAACGATGCAGCACAAAACGTTCCTAATCATTTTAATTCGTACTTCGATTACTCATCTTTCAAGGACTGCTTAAAGGCAAAACTTGAAAAATTCTTCAGTCACTGTTGGCCGGTAGTAACAATTTCGTTAGTAGCCAATTTCTGAAATAGTGGTATCTTTGTCTTCACTCAAAATGCTAAGTAATATATAGATTTTAAATTTTCTGATATTAATAACAGTTAATTCGTTAAATAAGGTACTTTGAATAAATTAGTTCATGAAGTCTATGTTGATTCTGGTGTAAAAACCATGAGGGTACATTTGATGGAGATAGTTTTAATCAATATTTCCTTTAAATGAAAAATGACTAAATAAGCTTTGTGCTACATTATGATTAAATTGGAAAACCAACGTAAATAAAACACAAATCCTCAGGAAAATGCAGCATATAGCTATTTCAATGATACAATGAAGCCTCATCATCGGTGCAAAAAACTCAGCACACAATCAGAAAGTCATGAGAGAACTGAACGTCAACCACGTCAACACCGGTTTTAACACCAAAAGGTTCAACCAATAGAAATTTGCGACAGGAGACGTGACTGCTATTCCTTGTCCAGACTCAACTGCTCAAGCACCGTCTGAAAGATCATGACAATTATGTTAAATATAAAGGAACCGCTCGTTTTTCCTATTGCTCAGCACTGTTAGACTTCTGGCCACTGTTTTGGTTTTTCATCTTTCAAGGTTATTTGTAAATGTCCTTCCGTCTATGACCTCGATTTTTGGGAAACTTACTGTATTTGGAAAAATTCTCATTCTCTAGTCAATGATTTTTCCAGCACTCCATTTTTTCCTGATATTTGGAAGCACCTTTTTTAACTTGTTTCTTCGGATAGTTAGTTTTCTCCCACAGTTTATGTTTCGTGGCTTCTGATTCGTTGTCCCCCTCCCCACTGCTGCGCTCTTTTGCGGTTGACTTGTAGTTCGCTGAATAGTTAGTTGTCTCCTATCGTGAATTTCTATTTTTTGACCCATTTGGTATCAATACCGGTGTCTACGTGGTTGAGGTGCAGTTCTTTCACGATTTTCTGTTTATGTGCTGAGTTTTTTGCACTGATGAAGAGGCCCCATCGTAGCCTTAAATAGCTACGTGCCTTATTTTCCTTAGAATTTGTGCTTTGTTTACGCTGTTTCTTCTCAATATCATCACTATTTCTTTTGTTCTTTTTGTCACCCTGTGGTCGCTAATTTTATCCCTTTATTATATGCTCTCAACTTGCTGGCTTTGCGCGAAAAAAATATTTTTTAAATGCTCGCCCCCACAGGAGAATATCAATCAATTGAAATAGATCGGAGCGTTTGTGGTTAAATTGGTCAACGTTAAAAACTTTTGATGGATCACAATGTTTGAAAGTTTGAATGCTTTAGTTTAACGGCTGGTTAATACATTTGTTCATTTCAATTTGATTTTTAAAAAATTGCCTTTGTCATAATGTTATGATTATTCAATTAGCTTATGTATATTATTATAGGACACTCTATATTCTGTTATTCATTTCAACTGTTTCTTGTACTAGAAAACATGTTTTTTTTTTTTTTTTTTTTTTTTTTCCCTTCAAGAGCTAAGTAGGATATGAATGCACGTAACCAAAACGTACTGATTGATTCCTCTTAAAATGCTCTATTGAAATTTAAGCTGATTTTGAGTAACAGTACATTATAATTCCTCTTTTGTTGTTAAAATGTCGCTAAAGGAATTTTTTTTCACACGATTTCTTTTTCAGAAATATATATTTTGAACATGCACTATCTATAAAATTGAAGAAATTCTCCTACTGATTGAAGGTCTTAATACTTTCCAAATGTTTCCAGTACTGCTAAGAGGTTCATGAGCATTTTTATTTAGTATTCACAGGACTGACAAGATTTTAAAGACTTAAATTTATACAATTTATAACGTTAAAATTAATGTATCAGGTACATAAATAATTAAAATGACGCAACATATTTTTATTTAAACAATGACTCAGTTTATTTCGCAAACAAAATATGTTTTTATAACTTCTGAGCTGACTTGCACAAATAAGAGCTAGCACTAATCTTTGACTCTTACATATCAGTAATTAGGTATAATCAAGTACATTTGTGGCAGTGAAAAGCAACGGGATGTAAGTGGCAAAATTAAAAATTTGATGTTAACCAGCACAAATGGTCGGTGAGCCCCTCCTCTGTCTGGGGCCAAGAGATGGTGCTAGTAGCTCTGGTAGGTGCAGCTGTACAGTATAATTTAAGAAAAAAATCAATAAAAGGCTACGTAGAACGTTATCTTTATAGTCGTTGTACTCGAAACTTGAAAATGTCCACTTACATCCCTTTGCTTCTCAATGGCTCAATTGACATGTTAATATGAATCTAAGTCTTCCTTTACTTTTTAAAATTAGCTAAAGCTTTGTAATTACATTATAAGTTAACGATTGCAAATGAATCCTTCCTGATTTGTTCTTTACAAACCAAGTGTAATCATCTTTCAAAGGAATTAACAAATTAACATTAAACAAAAGTTGCTTACACTCCATTTCAATAAAAATTTTAACGAACGGCTATCAGGCATACATATAAACGTATATCAAAACATTCCAAAAATGCTGAAGAGTTCCACCGCAATGATCATCAGCACTGGAGCAAAGAAGAATATCAAGAGTAAAAGAGAAAATTTGTGAACTCTTTTCCATGGTAAATGTTTAATCCAATAAGTATTTTTCGTCTTTTCAATAACTCCAATTAGCGCCCTCTGGGGACTCACATTTTTACTCCTGTAATGAGTTTATTGAATAAAGATGAGAGTGTTTGATTGTTCATAACCGTAACTAGATTAAGCTCTTTGTCAATAAGTGGTTCCCGTTTGAGGTTTAGTAGATGCCTTAGGGAATGGAGTACCGTATTTTCTTTATGACTTGTTTAAATTCATGAATTCAGAAATATTCGAGGTTTGGAAGCTTTTTTGTCCCAGTTTACTACTTTTACTGCTCATTTTGTCTTGACATTTTTTACAAAGTTGTTATCATTCTAATGAAATATTTTATATATAACTGTAATATATTAACGACACGGAATTTAGTTTTTCTTTCAATTAGTGGAACTGTAATATACTTATTGCAAAATTATTTTATCACTTCATACTATATTCGTACAATTTCATTTTTTGACTTTAAGCACTAGGCGAGATTTTATCCTAAAGATAACTAATTTTGTGCATTTTATTCATTTATTTTTCATTGACCGTGTGACATGGTGTACTTTCGATTTCCGGATGAGCATCTAACACTTTATGATGGCACAATTGTGAAGTGTTGATGACCGAACAGTTACATGATGATCCACAAAAGCTGATAGGTCAAATAATCATAAAACGTGATTATCTGTATCCAGCATTTGCCACATTTTAGCTTTTTCCATTTCAACTGCCAATTATTTTCGTAATGATTGAATAGTTAGTAAACCTACGTCACTTTCTTAAAAAAATCATGTGTACTTAAGCCAAAACAGCCCTCAGTAAGAATTTTAAACATTTTTTTTTCTCTAAAATGATTGGACTGTCTTAAAAAAAATTGCAATCGTTTTTAAGTTATGTGTTTTTACAGGACTTGAAACAATCCCAACAGCCAATATCCAATCTATACAAGCAACACATAACCAGACAATGGTATAAAAAATGTTATACAAATTCGGTAATTTTTCTATCCCTTTTTGCTGAAAAAGTTTATGATCTCTTTTTTTTTAAATTCAGATTAAAACATTCCTTGAAGTCATCAAAAATGGGTAGATGCAATTAGTTTTACGGTTTGACATTGTTCAAATATTGATATGTGAAGCACCGTTTATACGTTTCTGAAGGGACTGTATGAAAAAGCGTATAAAAGAATATATATATATATATATATATATATATATATATATATATATATATATATATATGTAAGTTAATGTGTATTAAACTCTGCAGGGACCAAATTAAACGAGCTGATGTGTGCATCATATGAATTTCCTTTACACCAATTTATTATTATTTCCCCATTATTTGCAATTTTAATGGGATTGAATAGTTTGCTCCCTTAATATCATTAACTGTGGCCAAATTGAAACCAGATTTTTTAATAAATCGCCACATTTGTCGCCAAGTGTCCGCCAAATTATAACACCACTTGAGTTTTTATCGAATTTAACAATGATTTCTCCCCAAAAGGGGGTGAAAGACCCCTTTAGAAACATTCCAATGCAACCAAAAGAGGAGGTGCGGAGGTGCACAAATAGATCCCACTAGGAATCTCCGTACCAAATTTCAACTTTCTAGGACTTACCGTTGTTGAATTATGTGACATACATACAAACGTCACGAGAAAACTCGTTGTAATTAACTCGGGAATCGTCAAAACGGATATTTCGGGCATCTATACGTTCTTAGGTACCTAAGCACGTGTGGTTGGGTCGAAAAAAAAAACAACATTCTTTCGGGGGTGAGGAAAATGGAAATTAATGTCGATTTTTGAGTGAAACTTTTTTCACGAATACAATACGGTAAACGCGGGCTACTTTGGCCTTAGGGTCTTTCTTTGGCCCAAACGGATAAAAAGATACAACGTCATCTGTCAACCTTCAGTGCGCAATTTTCTAAACATATTTTGTCAGATTCACACACTAGAGAGCATCCCCAAGCACTCAATTATGTATGCGAAGCAGCACTATAGCTCTGCTCAAGAACTTCTCCATGTAGAAGCAGTTACCTACATAAGGTAAGAGTTTTTTAAGTACCTACTTACGAGCAATATTTAATATTCTATGCCATAGTATAGCTGTACTTCTCATTTCTGTGTAGGTTAAAAAAATGACAATGACAACATATCTTTTTACCTAAAAATTACGACCTACTTTGGCCCAGTATAAAAATTTGAAAAACTCCGTGAGAGAGATTTGAATAAGTAAAGAATAGCTAAAATTAAGACTCTAAACAGGAAAAACAGAAGAAAAAACCTGAAATTCTCAGCAACTGATAAATAGAAAAATTGCAGACAATTCATTAGGGCTCAGTTACATGGCTTTCATTATGAAAGAGGAATTAAAAGTTGTAGGAGGTTTAAAAAAAAAAGATTTACCCAAATACATCTACATATTACAAATAATGTTAAATTTGCTGGAAAGTTTACAGAATTTTATTATTGTAGAATGGAATGAGCTCAGGTTTCCAAATACACAGCTATTGATGCCAGGGAAGAAGGAGCGAGAGTTGAGAGCATGAAATGCACCAAAACGTTTTGAAAGTGATCGAAAATTTAGGATTCTTTGTTTTACGAATGGTATTGTCTTTGTGAAATTTTTCAACCTCCAAAACTGATGAAAAGATGACTGTTCTCCGTCGGTAATCAAACAATAATAATAATTATAATTTTTTCTTAAAACAAGTATGTGTGACTCAAAATTCTTTTAAATGTATTTTTCTTTCAATTAAAAAGTTTTTCGTATGAACACACGTATTTCTTTAACTCTAGTTACCTCTACAGCGATTTTAAATAGAGAAAACCACTTTGGGCCAAAGTAACCCAAACGCAAGGGTAACATTGGCCCAAATAAAAAACACTAATAAACGGTAAAAATACATGGAAATAACCTGATCACTATTCAAAAATTAAATTAAGTGACCTCTAGATGTGTAAAACAAGTTTCCACAGCTTGGAAACATGAATAGTTACAAAATTATTGAGAAAAGAATAAGAAAAACTAAAATTCTGGGCCAAATTAGCCCGCGTTTACGGTACTTCCTTTTTTGTAAAATGAAGTAAAAAACGCTTAATTGATAAAATAGTACAAAAGAAAAACGTATAGACGGTCTTTACTACTAAAATCTTGATGAATCTTCCTAACGGTATTTTTCAGTATCTACGTAAAACATATTATAGAGCAAGGAAATAGAATTAAACTTCATATTGAAGTTTTACTTTAAATATATAGTCTGTTATATAGTTTAAAAAAATATTTTATTGTTTTATGAAATAAGGCATTATCGTTCGTAATATTATTATATATTTAACAACAGTATTTTTAGTTAGATGAATTTGCAACAATACAGTATTCTAACGATTGAATTTTTAATTTGAACTTTCAACAGAATTAGCGATCGAAACTTAGTTTTATAAGCCATTATTTTAATGTGCAGATTACACATAGTTTAGCCTTTTAGATACTGATTGCGACTCACGTTTTAGTGCCTAATTTAGAATTTGAAAAGTCATTTCAAAACATTTATACATTTCTTCCAAGAAAGTGACTACTTTGATTTAAGCGAAACACGAAATCAATCACTTTAGCAAAACAAAATAATATGAGATATTTAAATTATGATTAACTTTCGCTATATTGTATGTGATTCAAACGGATTTTCTTCCGTTGTACTAAAACAAAATCTAGAGGGGAAAAAATGAAAAAACACTATATTCTACTTATTAAAATTATTATCTAAAAATAACATTGTCCAATGACGAAACGAACACTATATTTCATCAACAATTAATAAACCCATCAGACCCTCATAAACCCTTCACTCCCCTTTTCATTTGCATAACAATACATATTCACATCAACACCTATGTCAGTACCATCTTTTCTATCCCATCAGTTATTGCCATTGTAGCGCATTGCTGGGCAATTCAAAATTTTAGACCCATGTCCCGGAAACAATCTAGTTATGACCGGACTTTGCGTCCTTTCCTGCTTAATTGGCCTTTCGTCAGCTGTAATTTCTAAGGGCAGGCCAGGATCCGATTTAATGCAGTTAGAGCGCATCACACCGAGTAGCTGAATCGTGCACATGTCTAGAGGGATAGCTGTCAATGGTATTAACGAGACGGCGGGGCTTCATTTTCAAAACTAGAATGAGCTGAATCAGGATTTCTGACTTGGTAGTTTAAAATTATGTTGCATATTAACTAATTTGGTTGTAAAATTACCAATGAGGTCGTATCTAAAATTTTAAAATTATTTTTTTTTCCGAAAGAACATACTTAAAAACAAAGGATCTAACCATTTTAAAATAATTTGTTTAAGTTTAATATTTAAAAAAAATACTTAAATCGGTTCGCTTTCATTGTTTACATTTCTTGCCGACGACTTCACAAATAATGAAATGCCATTCTGTGTTGTCGTTCATAGAGAAAAGATTTAATTCGCATCTTTAGCGTAGAGTGCAACTTTAATCCTCTTCTTGATTATCATAACGTGGAAACTCGGTACAAAATTTCGCCAAAGAGCATTGTTTGCAAAATCGGACATTTTTTAAAAAATAACTGTTGGGAAAATGAATAAATTTTCTGGGTCCATGTTTTTTCTTTTTTTTTTTGCTTATTCTATCAATCTCAGTGACTAAAAGTACTACTTTTGACTGAAGGAAACAACACCATCCTTCGGTCAGAAAAAATGATTTTTTTCAGTTAATAAATTTATTTTGAAAACTAGAATCAGCTCAATAAGGATTTCAAACCTATTAGTATAAAAGTATGTAACGTATGAACTTCCTAGTAATAATTTTGCCAATTCTTGCGCCAGAAAAAATGATTTATTTCAGTAAATATATTTGTTTTCAGAACTAGAACGAGGTGAATCAGGATTTCTAACCCGGTAGTTTACAAGAGTGTAACATATTCCTTTTTAAGTTATAATACCACCAATTTTTGTGTTAGAACGAGTTATTTATTTCAGTCAATGTGAAAATTAGTCAATGCAGTGATTGAAATTATGTTTCCCTTTATTTTATAGGGACGTAAACTTAAGCTCAGATGTGGTATGAGGTACTTAAATGTACGATTGCTGCATAAAACAACGTTTCTTATTTATTTATTTTTTATTGAGCGTAACCTGAACAATGTCTTAATATAAAGTTGAATAAATACTAGTGTTTTTGAAAAGAAAAAAGAAATATCAACATTTAGTTGCACAAATTGCGTATTACTGCAAGGGCGTATTTCGGGCTTTTTTTTTAATGCAAAATAAGTGAGCTTGCGGATAAAAACTCATCCGACAAAAAAATTTGGCGGATAACAAAGCCCTTTTGTCGGATGGTGTTAAAATAGCCGACATATGGTGTAAAGATCTTCGACAAAATCTCTTTGTCAGACGTTTTTAATCCACAAGTTAACTTATTTTTCATTGAAAAGGGGGTTCCCTGTATGGGGTATATTAACAGGGGCCTCACAAACCGTTTAAAAGTTCATCCCACCACCCTTATTTAATTTTTAGTAAAATTGAATGGTTTTTCCCAATAGCTTTTCGTTTTATGACCTTGAAAACCTGCCTTGCTTATCAGCATCTTTTTGCAAGTGCATCAGATTTAAACTTCATTGCATTATATAGTAGGAGCGATCTGGAAGATCTCATCTCCCCTTCCGTGTTACAATTTTCGGCCGCAGTAGACATGACTCTTAACTTTAGGACCGCGGAGATGGCTTTATTAATATTTTCCGTGTTATGCGGAAGAAATGCAAAACATTCTATATCAGGTTGAGAGTTCTTTAAAATGTTCGCAAAATTTAACCTATGAATGTTCTAGGGGTTTATGAGGGCTGAATTATTACCGCAAATACAGTGCTGCACACTAATACTTTAGGTGCTGTCAAAATTTGCTCTAATATGAAATAATCAATTTTCTGGTATTAAAATGGTATATATTGTATATTAATTAACTAAAATAAAAGCATTAATAAATAATGCATTTGATTTATTACGAGTTGTAAATTATTTACAGCAGCATGAGAATTTTCTTGAAAAATCTAGAGACTCAAGTAAATGTCCTCGGAAAAGGTATATTTCAATCAAAAATTGAAATAAAAAAGCGTCCAGGCCAATAAAAGTTCAAAGAACATCTAATAAGGGAAATTACAAGAGTGTAGCTTAATTACCCGTTTTTTTTTTAAATTGAAAACACAGTGGTCTCTGAGACCTTACGTCCCTTGTTGCGTCCTACTTTTTCATATCCCCTGTTACGAAATAATTCAATGTTTTACAAAGCCATAATCTAAAAAATGACCGATTAATATTTCAATTTTAGCGTAAATATTTCATTTAAAGTAAAACATCAATATTTATGCGAAAACGCAAAATAAAATTACTTATTTACAAAAGATAGGAACCCGAATATGAAGCGATTAACAAACGGCCGTTTGAGTTTTCATTGTGAACTATGCTATTTGTCACTACACAGACTGAGGCAAATTTTACTGACATAGGGGAGACTAACAAAAGAAAAGGGAAACAAAAAACCCATGGTGAATAAGTGGAGAAACTGATAAAACCCTTATGCTTCCTGTCACGTTTTTGCGCAGATTCTAATCTTTGTTCTCCAAGTGATTTCAAAGTTCTTTATCACGTCCTTTCTTTTTTTAAATTTTATAATATTGAAAGGAATGTACCATAATATTTTGTTAATATTTTTAAGTTGGCGAAATATGTTGGCGAAAAAATACGAAGAAATGATTCGCTTCGTTAAAATGTTAATATTTGTTTACTATAACTGCTTTTTATGAAACGTTTTTTGCATTTTGCTCCGAAAAAAAGTGCAAAACGATGTACACACTTCAAACAAATAATTGTCATATTGCAACACAAGTAAAGCAAAAAAAAAAAAAAAAACCGTGCTATTTTTCTATTTCAAACCCATATTTAAAGCTCTATAAGCGAAAAGCTCTCAGTTTACGCAACTGGTGCGTGGTGGTGTATAAACGATCAAATCAAAATTGGCATATTAAAATTTTTAACTGTTCTTTTGAAATTAAAGTACAGTTTGTTGTTTTGCTAATGGGGGACGGGGGCGGAAGGGGCGGTTGCCCCGGTTTCTACCGAGACTGCCTCGAATATTAGAGAGAAGGGAAGCACAAGATTTTTACCCCTCTTCCTTCGCAGCGGTCCCGGTTTCAACCGTGTGGGGGGTGACACGCAGAATACGATTTCAAGATTTTTAAAAATATAAATATTTCAATTCCGAAAATTTACTCCAATGCTTTAAATTATATTTACTCTGTCAATTGCAGTTGCATCACCACGACAAACCTACTGTCCCCCAAAGAGTATCAAAGTGCTCATCTAAAATGCATGACTACAAATTTGAGAATTTTCCGAGGGAAAACCCCCATTCAAACTTTCAGAAAACTTGAGACCTATTTTCTTTTTCTGTGTATGAAATTAATATGAGCAACACATTTCAAACACCAACGTTTTTTTTTTTTTTTTTTGACCTTGCGACGACCCTGCACATAGGTGTCGGAGCAAGTTATATAAAAAGTGTTCACATGCTTTTTTTTTTTTTTTTTTTTTGTGCATTAACCAACTTAAAATTTCGTTGTAAAGATAAGTCGTTATTTCTGAATATTGTGTAAATTTCATGCTTACGTACAAAACTAAAACTTTTTTTTTTACATTTGTCGGTAAGGGGGGAGGGTACACCACAAATTACAGCCGTGGGTGTGACCCATGCTAGGTATGCCACTGAGTATAATATCTTATTAATTCGGACTACAAAACCAACTGGTGAACATAACGTCAGAAATTCAAGAACTTGTTTTTGGGTACTGCAGTATTCTAGAATAAATCAGTTAAAAGCGCAAAATCTCAATTAATCCAATGTGTTTTTTTCCTTGAGATTCCATCCTTTTTGTAACAGGGAGACGGTATATATAATGCTTTAGATTTATTTAAAAAAAGAAAAGAAATTTCAAATTTATAATGTAAATAGTTAATAAAAATTATTTTCGTTTTAAACCTAGATTTAGTGCACTAGTTCTCTATTTGCGCGATTGTGAGTATGACAAATTGTATAATCTTCCTTATCATCTTAGAATGAAATTATTAGTTGTTACTGATCTTAAAATATTACGGGTTTAGTACAAGGGCAAAAAAAAAAAAAAAAAAAATCGATTGGCTTTCATGGTACCAAGTTTTTTTTTTTTTCATAATCAACTCTGAAAATGTTTTAGTCGCTACTTAAATGAAATAATTAATTTTAAAAGCTTTATAGTTATTTTTTTTTATTTTATTTTGGATAACTATGATATCTTTTTTAGTTTAGGAGTTTTTTTTATCAACTTTGGGGGATAATAGATACAATAACACTGTTAAAATAAGAGCGATATTAAAAAAAGAGAGATATTAGATCAACGTTACTGTGAATGCTTTATCTATATTTGCATTATTTGCTTTAAAGAGAGTCAGTACCCTGTATACGTGTAATATTAAATCGCTATAAACTTTATGTTTTTTCTTTCTCAAAAAAGTTTGAAATATAGAGATTTACAAGTTTTACAGTGCTTTTGAAAGATATCTAAAAGTCCACTGAAGTAAAATTTTAAAATAATTCTGTGTATTTTAAAATGTTTCGAATTTTAACCATTAGTCGCTTTTTAAATGAAATAAAACAAATTTTTGACCATAAAAAATAGCTTTTTAGAAAAAAAAACATGGAGAGTCTTAACGCAAAAATTTTACTGCAGTATGATTATGAACACATAAATAAAGAAGTGGTGAACTTCTTTAGTACAGTTCTAGAAAAAGGAACATGCATTTTTTATATTGACGGTTTGAAAGTGAAATTGTACGTACATTCCCCATTAATATTTAAATTATGTTACTTTTTGTTCAAATATTTTGAGTATATAAAAACTGGAAAAGTTTTAGGTTACCAACTCCCCGTAAGATGCATTTGTGTCAACATTTAAAATGCTCATCTAGTACTGGGAGTGCGTTTCATAAGCATAAAAAAAACTTTTGAATCGTGCATTTAGTGAGTGTGCGTGTTTCTATTTATGGAGTTAAAGGTCGCATTATATTTATCCAGTTACCATCACGTGGTCTGGCATCGGATTTCAATAATGCCCAGCATTTCCAGATCGTGTAACGAATACAAAGTACTTCGGATATCCAACGAAACAAACTACGCTAATGAATATTAAAGAAGCTGGTGCGGATATCCTAATGAAGCAAATTGAATGAACCCTAATGAAATAAATGCACCATTATCGATTTAAGCATTTAGCTGCTTTTCACCTGACATTCGTTCATATTCCCTATAGGAATGCAATTCCTGATGTTAAGATGGAAACGACACAAGATGCATGGATATGAATAAGAGGATCCTGTGTCAACTGGGCACGAAATGTTTTTTCTTTAAATATGTGAGAACGGTCGATTTTTAATCAGTCATGTATGTGGCTCAAGAGCTCAAGTCTGACAAACGTCTACGTATATTTAAGGATTTATTGATCAGGAAATATTTTAGATAAAATTAAGACATATTTTTAATAAATCGACATATTTTTAAAAAATCTCCATTTAAGATTCAGGTTGACTTACTTATGTAATTGCATTTATTTTTCTAAGTAAATAGTTTTATTTATGAAGTTTAGAATTGTATGCCAGCAAATTCTAAAGACTATTTTAATTTTTCAGAATTTTACTTTTACGACTATATTTTACTTTTTCAGATAATGTTGTAATTTTGTGAGTTTCAAACTGTAATAAAAAGTTCTATTGTTAGACCAGTTAAACTGAAACGAAATACTAAAAATTCTTTTTTTTTTCGTTTGGCTTTCTTGATTATATGGGGAATTCCAAGCACGGCTATTTAGGATTTTATGTGCACATTTTATAGAATTTCTTATAAAGAATCTTTTTGTTTATATTACTTTTCTTGTCTGGAAACATTATTTTAGTATGAAATAAAAAACTCTTTGGTTTTATACTTGATTCTTGTCTTTAAAAATACGAAATTTAGATTTCAGTATTCATCTTATCTATTTATTATATATATATATATATATATATATATATATATATATATATATACTGGAGGTCCCGACAGACGTTGTTCTGTTCAAACTTTGTAAATTGAAAAGTTAAAAAATTTCAATAAACTATCAAGTGTTTTAACCGTTTTGTTGAAAAAAATAAATAAAAAGAAAATGTTTTAAGCTGCTTGGTGTCAGAAAGCGTATATTTATTACAACTTGATTTATCTTATGCCCACTGAGCAGCTGTTTTATTAACTATTTCTTCTCATACTTGATGGTTTGTTCCTTCAGTCATACTCAAAGGATAAGAAGCGTCCTCAGATATTAAGTGTCAAAAAATAACTACCCATCTAGAACACACGGGAAATCCTGCTGGAACATCCCCCATATGAAAAAGAATAAAACAATCGAAAGGATATCGTTTAAAAAATGATAAAGGTAAAAACAGTTCTTTGAATGAGCGAAAACCACTCATCTCCCCCCCCCCCTCCATGTAAAACAAACGCATTCTTCAACTAAAATGACTAAAAACTCTTTAAAAACGAAAAACAATTCGTTGCAATTAGAAATTTTTCGCTAAATAAATAAAAAATATAATAAATTACATTAACAGCAGCTTTAAATTGTAAACAAATGCTCACGCAACTCTATTGTTTATAGCCAAATTCGCCAAGTCACCACGTTACTGTAATCCAGCCGATCCGTGAGCGAAACCAACTCCGACCGATTAGCAGTCCGATCCCTTGAACAAAAACTTTTAAAACTTCATATATTGCCTAATTTGTTCTTTCCATCAAAGATGAAGATCTTAGACTGCACTGATCTTTTGTGTACAGAACTACCCTGTTGTAATTTATATGGACGAAAATAAACTTAGTTCCGTCTTAAAATTTCATCATCTTTTCCTTTAATAATGTACTGATTGGTTTGATAATCCTTAAAGCATTCTTGTTATTGATGCCAAAACTCAGATGGATTTGAGCCGAGAAACAAATGTTGCTAGGTACGGTACTTTCTGATCATTTGGTTAAGAAACCTAAAGCACTAATCCGGTCACATGGTTCAACTACGACGGCAGAACACACGTTTTTGCGTGAAACTTCCAGTACTTTACTTTGAAATATATCTCGAGACCTAAAATAGTTGCTTTTTAGAAATGAAGGTTTCACTCTCTCACTCTCTACGTTTTATCTATTCTCAATTGACATATCACAGTAGAAAATTTCATTACAAAAAGCAGAATTGGCTTTCTTATTGTCCTTTGGCAACGGGTTAAATATTTATTTCAGTTCTCGCTCAACAATAGGTTAAAATAAACATTGATCATTTCGGAGATATAACCATCCAATGTTTTAATTAACTAATTAAGTAACAAAAACGTTTCCGATTCGATCCATCGCGCTTCAAAACCATGCTTGCCACAACTTAATTACTAACAAAAATTTTTAACAAAATCGGTCCTGCCTTTTAAAAGCCTTATGGTGACAAACGTCCGCATAGAATTATATATATATATATATATATATATATATATATATATATATATATATATATATATATATATATATATATATATATATATAAGTAGTAGAATCAAGTGTGCAATATTCTTAAACAATAAGCAATAATAACCATTTTAGATGTGTGTGTGTGTGTGTGTTTTTTTTTTTCTTCATTTTTAAGGAAACATAACTCATACAAGTACTGCTTTATGCCACCGTGAGCAGGTTAAGGGCAGCAACTGCAAATTTTTCATTTTTCATTTTTATGTGTTTTTGCCATCTAGTGTACGTTAGCTAAACTGTACACGCTTGCTTATTTTCTTCCCGTTGAAAAAAAAATCACGAAAAAAACTTTGTTCCAACATTTCCCTATTGTAAGTATTGAATCCAAAACGCTTTTATTCAAATATCACGAAAACTCATTTCTGTAGATACTGCCGCTTACCTTCCAACGGCAGTATAGCTGTTATATGTCAGTGCGTTTTTATCAGTGAAAAAAACATGGAAAGAAAGACGATTTCAGAAGCTTTGTCAAACAGTTTAATTCGAAGTTTTTCTCTCCATCTACTGTGGAGATTTCTAAGGTTGAAATCAAAATCTATGCAACTAAATAATAAATAAATGTTAATTTCGCAGACACGTTAATGTACAGTTGAATTAATTGTTTTAATAGTAAATCAAATGAGTTAATTTTCGGTAAATAACGATAGCGTTTCCTCTTTCGATCTAGTTAGAAACTTGAATTGAGAGAAAGCAGATACTATTGCCAGGAGAATGAAAAGTTAGCAAAGTATAATTTCCTCGTCCTATAATTAAATAATCATCAACGCTGATTTGTCACTTTCCAATTTCCGCAAGACACGTATGTAGCGCACTTATTAGTTAAATTCATGACATTTAATGCATTTGCACGGCATATGAAATGATGCGTAAATAGTGATTATGTGCAAAGTCTTGTTCACGCGATTGATATTTCCGCTACTTCAAACACAGAAAAGTCACTAGTTGCAAATCAGGCACTAGTTGTTGATCAACGTATCTGCACTCTTAGTTTTTAAAGTAAGCCGAAATTGGCACATGTAGTGAGTTTACTTTGTATGAATAACATCAGTTTAGTTATTTGAATATGAAATGTGTGCAACAGAGTGATGTTAATAATAATTTATTTTACTTAAATTTGACTTAGATGGTTGTGGTAATTAACTACAAACTTTTAACAGTAAAATTCTAAAATGAAAGTTAAAAAAAAAAGAACAGAAAAAAATGGAAGCGTTAACTTAGACTTATTACATTTCCTGAAAAGACGATCAGCAGTATATAATTTGTATATAACAATACGTTTATTTTTCTGCTACAGGAACAAAAAAATTGCATTCGTAAAAAAGCTCTACACATAAGTGCGCATTTTTAAGTTTAAGTTATTTTTGAATAAATATCTCATGTTTAAAGTATACATAATTTTCAATTATTTTATGTAAAAATTATATTTAAATATATTTTGTTTATAATCTAAGTATAATTTAACGTCAAACAAAGATATTTCTTGGTTACAGCCCTTAATAAAATTTGGGACAAGAAATAAGAGATACAAAATGCTCAAAAAATGATTATTGCTGTTAGATATAACGTTCAATATGATCCGAGGTTCTTGCAAAATAGAGGAACAATAATAAGGACTGGTTTACTAATGTTTTCAAGCTTTGGAGGAGGGAGGGGGAAGCAGGGGAGTAAATGAACTTACGACAAAGGGTGGAGGGGGGGGTAACAAGAATTGTGACGTAGCACATATTGGTCGAAATAAAAGTATTTTTATAGCAATATATTTATCTAATATAATGCTACATGTTGCAAGGGGAAAGGATGGTGATGTGCGACTGTTTGTGACAAAAAGAAAGGAATCAAATATGTTGGAAGCACTGCAGGTAACTGGTTAGCCTTTCCATAAATGATTTTTTTAAATTAAATTTGTACGCTAAAAATGAGTAAAAAGGTGCAGTGAAACCAATAAAGTTAACTACAACGACGATGGTAACACATTTGAGGTACATTATAAGATTTATTTATGAAAAAAATGTTGGATTCAATGCAGCAGCTGAATTTTCAGTGCCCTCCTTTCATCAGCAATCGACCAATAATGTATTAACATACAATACTTATCAGTAAACCATACGATAGTGTAATAATGAAAAATGAATAAAAAGGTAGCAACGTAAGAAGCATACTAAATTATGTTTCTGTACGCATAAATTATCTGCCCTTGCTTCCCTGTTATCGAAACATTAGGTTTTAAAGTCTGCCTACCTTTAAAAAAAAAGTTGTCGAATTTAGCGAGTTTTGATGAGTAATGAAAGACTTCTGTCACAGGCCAAGTCTTTAAATTTGGCACTCTTCTTAAAATGTTTGGCATGACTTTATGACTTTTTTTGCTGAACCTCATAGCTGTTGTTTGATTCAGTGAAATTAATCGATTTTTCATCAAATTTTTAGAGCAGTATTTCCCTCGTCTGAGTAATCTGTCTTTTTAAAATTTATGTCAGAATAAAATATTTTAAAGAAAAGCCAAGAGCAAGTAAAAGGATCAAGTCGTCTTCGTACAAGGAGACTTGAACCGTGTCTGCAAGAGATTTGATCCCGGTTGGAAAAGTGTCCTTATAAATGTTTTAAATATAAGTAACACATTTATTTCTGCGGCTTGGTTATTATTTTCGCTTTAAAAAAATTGATCATGTCAAATTAAAAAAATGAAAGAAGGCAAAAAAAAAAAAAAAAAAAAAAAACGCTATTGAAATATTTAACAAACAAAATCAATTTTGCATTCAGAAATTAGTAGGATTGCTAAAGAAACACAAATATTTTTATCAGTTTTGATCAAGTAGACAGTAAACACTGAATAATAAATACTAAAGAAGTTCATACGTCAACGTATATACTTTAAGTGACTTCGGAAATTTAAAGCATCCGACAAGCTTAATTGTATATTTAGTAGCTGGTAAGCACTTTTTTTTGTAAGTTAACCTTTCTCCCAATTCTGTTTTTTTTTTTTTTTTTTTTTTTTTTTTTTTTTTTTTTTATGTTTTTAGTTTTTATTTGTTTTTAAGCTATCGTTATTAAAATGAGCTTTAGGCTATATTGTGTGATGCAATGGCATTTCTGCGTAGCACTAAGTAAATGAAAAAGCATAGGCTTATGTGTATAATCATATTAAAGGACACTTGATCCCGTAAGAAGTCTCCTAGATCCCGTAAGCAGGTTCGAAAAGATGAAACATACAGAACTGTGTTTTTCCAGCATATTCCAAAATTGCACCGAAAGAAGATAAGTATTGGTAATTCTCACATCTGTAACATTGTTTCGAATCTTTTAACATTCCATAAAACACTCTGAAAACTGCCAATTACAAGAAACCTCAAAATCTGTTTAAAACGGACGACCTGACACTTGGCGGATAAACCTACAATGACTGCTCACTAATGCTGTCAGAATTAAAATTTTGTGTTATTGCAGCTTTGAGATTTGAGAGGCTGAACAAGTCTCTTGGTTGATCAAGTAACCCCCATTCTCCCTTACACATAAGTAAACGATTCTTAATGATTTTCAAAAAATGTCGTGTTGTTGTTGTTGTTGTTGTCTTGTGCCAGTTAGGATGACAATTTGGGTGAGCTGCTCCACTTTTCCAACTGTACCGTAATTTTATGTGAAGTCCAACTTCCACAGTACACACATGCCATAAGAACCTGCTTGTAGGGTAGGCAACCATTCACGGCATAACAGTACATTCACACAAAGAAAGAACAAGGACGTGAGAGAGAAAGTACACCCATGCCCGAGCCGGTTATCGAATCCGGAACCACTTCATCGCAGTCAGACTTCTCTGACCACTAGATAATGCCGCCGGCACATTTCGTGTGTTAGTATTTATTGGCTGTATATTTCCTTGGAAATAAATGGCATAAAGACATTTAAGCTAAGGTATGAAATGCTTCCTACGTTAAAAGATTTTTTTTCTTTCCAATGGGGCTGTATAAGACCTCAAGAGGCGTCTGGGCCAGACGCCTGCCAGACCTAGTGCGCTCCCCATCAGTGCCTTAATGTCTTTCGTGTGTCACCATTAAGGCGCTGATGCATGACACAGTAGTGTTTTTGACGCCCAGTTTCCACCAGATGGAGGCACATGGGCTCTCATTTGACGCGAAATTGCACTAGGAATTTTTAAATTAGCCGAGGGATATTTTAAGCCAAACGAATACCCAAGGGATCTTTTACATGCCTCATAATCATACGACATGAGCGCGGAAGATTTCCTGCATCTCGAAAATTCACCGACTGGCCACCCAGGTCAGAACCTGGGTCCCCAGAAGCAGGAGGCCAGCGGCTAACCATCACGCCACCAGCCGACGGTAAAAAAATTCAGGTCATCAAATTACGAATTCCACACACAGAATCATTTTGACCTATCTCACTAGAGCTCTAACATTCTCACATCTCACAGTCAAATATATTTTCCAAGTTTTCTTTCGATTTAATTAAGTAACTCATTTAAGTTTAAATATCAATTTCATAAATTAAATTTACGGAATATTTCATCACATGATTTTGCGAAATAGATTATGGTGGAAGATATTAGTTAGAAGCCGACGCTCACGTGAGACCATGATGACAATTTTCGATTCTTCTTTCTTACACCCGTGTCGTCAAAATTCACTTCATCAGCGGGTAATTTGGTTCAAACTGGGCTTAACGTGGTGACGCAAAACTAATTTAATTTCTCTCTTCCTCGGCTTTAACGATCTGGTAGAAGAATCTTTGCAACAAAGGGCAAGTAACAATTTGTAATCCCCAAAAGAATAATCAATCTCGTAGGGAAAAGCACAATACGAGTTCTGTGTGTGAGATTCTTCTCGTTAAATTAACTTACTTCTTAGATTAAGCGAGTTCTTGATTTATCGATCTCAAGGAAAACGGGCTCTGCAAGGTCAATAAGAGCGGGGCCACCACGTTGATTAACCAGTTCATTTCTTCATCAGGGGAGGGGATACTCGGATCTCAGTTACAAATGTGAATCGATTTCTGATTTCTTGACTATTATCGATGTTTTGTTTTCGATAGTCTCTCTTGTTATAGATAAATGTAAGTCTTATTCGAACAACTATGTATCTATCTTATCAAGAAAGAATAGAGAGCGATAAAGTTCATTCCCGTCTTTAAACGAACGCAGCGGCATCTTGATTCAATTCGATACTATTCTTTGGTCCTGATTCGACACTTTAGAGATTGAAATTCGTTAGTTATTCCGAAAGTTTATTCGACTGAAGTTGACTGGTACATAGTCATGTTAATTAATAAGGAAACATTTTCTTAGAAATTATTGTTAACATTGATTGGAATATTCGATTGGATCGCTAATATTTTATCATGTGCAAAAATTATAAGAATTCAATTTCCAAGTTCAGCACTTTTATTAACTAGGTGTACGAACTTTCCTAGTTTAACTTTTTATCATATATACACCAAACAAAATATATGTATGCATCCCAAAAGAAGTGGAATAATATTATGAAATCTAAAATGTTTGTAGTGCATTAAATGAGAAGAAAATGATAATAAAATAAAAAAATAGAAGACTTTTCTTAAGAAGTTATCGCATGAATAAGGCTTAAAATTAGTAAGTAGTATAGGCACTTCTGGTAGCTATGGAAGATTGAGCACGGCATTGAATAGTGGAGCCTCCTGGTTCAGGGGGAAAACTAATTTTCCGGCAGTGGACTGTATGGTGAGATTTGATGACTGCATTGATGGGTCGTTGGGAAAAAACAAATTTTACAAGTAGGGCAACAATTAGTTGTGGTAACAATTTATTTACAAGTTGGCATTATATGAATATAAGAATAGGATACGCATGTATCCTTGATGCAAATTGATATTGGGAGCGAGAGTCCAATGGCTGCATCCGCTAACGTTCCAAGAGCATCTAACGAGTGGTTTTCCACGCTCATTTCTGACGATGGGGGCTTTAGACAAAGCCAAGAGTCAAGACCACAAGCGTTGCTTCTTATCGCTCAGGGACGCGCGCAGAGACGTTAATAAATAAGAAAATTCATAAAACGTGTGCTTGCTTTCTGAACACCACTCCAACCTTCCTTAATCCCAGATAACGAAGTATGTAAAATAGTTACAACCGTATTGCAAGGCTTACGCGGATTGCTAAGAATTTACTTCGGGATTTTCTTTTTTCGTTTTCTTTGCCGTTATCTTTTTCAACACATTGGGCAATAGTGAGTAATCAACAAAGTATATTTCATTTTTCCTCAGATGTTTTTTAGAAATATCTAAATATCTGAACTTTATCTTCTATCTCACCCAACTTTTCTCGGAAATATTCTACACATTTGTTAAAGAAAGCTTTCAAGACCATGGAACGTACTATATTTTTAAAATTTTGCAGCAAGTTACCATAACAGGACTAGTGGGACCACACCAATCCCCAAAGATTCGGAATAGTTCACGCACTTCTTGAGTAGCATAAGTCAATCTTCATTAATGCGCATAATGTGAAACTTATGAAGGCAGTCAAACCTACCTATAACGATACTCTGGGGATCTAGAAAAAATATCGTTATAGACGGACTATCGTTGTAGATAGTTTGAATAAAAACATTTCAGATTCAAAAAATATAGTTTTGTAGCCTTAGATAGAACTTAAAATGAAAGTTTTGTGAAGTAAAAGGTATAAAACCCTGTATCAAAGTTATTATGAACGAGTTTATTTCGTGAGAAATTTACAGACCATTTTTTTTTCAAAAAAAAAGTGTTGATTATTTTTGTTTTACTTTTTTATGCAAATTACGTCAAAAACAAATTTTGCTTAAAACATCGTCTTTCCAAATCCCGTGGAATTTGTCCTCTACAAATGAAAAATGTTTCGAAACTGACGGAGAAAGAAAACTCCCTCGTTCCTAGTTGGGTCCAAAAGATATAAACAGTTGTACACGTTTCAATCGTCACTTCCCCCCCCTCCTTTGACCCCTTAGCTGCAAAATGGTAGACTAACGTTAGAAATAATCCTTTCTTTTCTTATCTCTCATTCCAGACGTTATGGAGTCGTTTTTTGAGACAGAAGAAAAAAATTCAGATTCTTTAACGAGCTTACTAGAGAGAAAAAGATATCGTTGTAGACAGGTTTTGTTAAAAAATGATTCTTGTTGTACGCAGGTTTAAAATGCATTGAGTAAATAGGAAATTCACGGGAACCAAAAGGAAATATCGCTCTAAGCAGGTTTATCGTTATGGACAGTATCGTTATACACAGGTTTTACTGTATTTCTTTTCTCTTTCTTTTGCTCCTGCCTTTTTATTCTTCATAAACTCCAAGCTCTTACCTCAGTATAGTGTCTTTTTACACATAAGGAAACAAATCATGCCGTATAAGAGGGGACGAAACGCATACCATTTCCTGTACGCGCTTTTTCTATGTACGGTACGTGAAAAATGATGTGCATATTTGAGTTTTCAATACCCGATGTTCCGTGGGATTGGTTTTACTTTTTTAAAAGTTCCATTTCGATGTCAAATTTAAAAATAAAAAGCGGTTTTTTAGAAAGAGCTGTTTTCCTTATTTGAATTAGTCTTTTCACGTAGTGAATACACAAGTTGCGGCCTGCCTTGTCTCGTGGTCAGAGAAGTCTGACTGTGATAGGAAGGTCCAGATTCGAATCCCGGCTCGGGCATGGACGTACTTTCTCTCTCCAGTCCTTGTCCTTTCTTTGTCTAAATGTGTTGTTATGATGTGAATGGTTGCCTACCTTATAAACGGGTCCTTATGGCCATGTGTGTACCTGTAGAAGTCGTAATTCACACCAAATTACGGTACACTTGGAAAAGTGAAGCAGCACACCCCAAATTGCCAGTCTAACTGGCACACGACAACAACAACAACAATACACATGTTCAATAAGTAACTCGCTTTCAATAGCTTTCGTTTTTAACGCAAAAGTATGTCCTGAAAAGTCCAATACTTCCAAAGAACAATAGGTATCTTATACTTTAACGAAACTACTACTTCTGTTTAGCTGTGTGTCTCTTCAATGATTTAAATTTCCATCATATTAATTATTATTATTATTTTGCATAAAAAACAAGTTTTTAAAAAAATGAATAGATTTGTGTTTAAAAAGTAAGTAGCAGAAATAGGGAAAAAAAGCGCTTTATAGATGAAAATGGTGTAAAGAAACAGCAAATTTTCTACATGCAAAGCTTGCTGACAGCTTTGCTCAATTGCACTCTGCTAAACATTGCACACTGGATTTTCTATAGCGCTGCTCATTTCGTAAGTCAAAATAAATGTACGAATATCAAAAGAAAATGAACAATAGTTTCAGTATCAAATGCAATTGATTAAATACTTCGAGCAATAGATATACAGTTGATGTCATTCCCGATAAATGTAGACTAGCTCGTAAATTGTGTCTCCCTACAGAAACAAAATAGAATATCTTAGTTAATATTTATTTCATAATGAATTTAAATGTTCTTGCATTACCAAGTACATAAAACAAATTTTCAATTTATCGCAACGCCATATTACTCGTAATTTAATCACATTAATTAATGTTTAAAAGACAAAATAAAAGTAAACATCAATTGTCAAAACGAATGAAAAGCTTGAAGTAAGATTAAAGTTGCAATAAAGCTGCAGAGGTAAGGGTTATACTCATTTACAAATAAATGAGTAAGGTAGCAAGTTGTAGAATTTGAAGGAAAATAAATAGACATTATTGTTGCATCTGCTTTCTCATCTATATATAAAAGCCAGTTTACTGATCTAATTCTCCTATATCAGCTTGAAAACAGCCATTTTGGATTGGAGCTCGTGTTTGAGTGGTTGTCTTCTATGGCAAGTTTTCGGGATTGGCGCTCTTTCACTGTGAGCAGTTATTAGCGGCATGTGAATTGTTTTTTAAAATAGAATACTATTTTTGGCGAAATTGGTAAAACTCGTAACTTTGCTCTGGTAACCTTAGCTCCACAACATTGAAAACTCCGATCCAAAATGGCTAAACTTAAGCTGATGCGTCGGTCTGTATATATGGCGACTCTACATTGATCGAGTAAAGCTCCTGATGTCATCAACAATGAAACTCGCGCCGTTGCATGATGATGTGATAATATGTTTTGGTAATGATGGACATGCAGGGGAATGTTTTATTTTGACAAGGCTGAACTGGATCCGGTAACTTGACTGCTTCACTGGTAATTCATTACAGTTTCATTTCAGGAGAATGAAAAACCGAAAAACAATGAAAACTATCTACTGGAATTTAGGCTTATTCCACTAAAGATATTGGTTGAAATTTCAACTATAAAATATCATCAAACTGGCAATAGTTCATATCTAGAAGCAATTTTCACTCATCATATTTTAACGAGCAATTTTCTATAATTCCCTACATATCTTTATAACTACAAAATCAGCAGTGTTTGTTTTAGAGCTGCATAGTATTAGGGGAAAGTCTATTTACACAGTAAATTTAACTATTACTATAATAACCTTAAGCTAAAATGGTGAATTCAGGGAATCAAGAGAAATAAATGTATAAACCTTTAGTACATTGTAAATGTTTCAAAATATTACCAATGTGATAAATATGTTTTGACTATATATATAAGGAATTCCTCATAAAATGTGTTTGGATATTTACCAAACATGAACCTCCATATCCCATTAGAGTATTCATTCCTAACCTATATCCCCATTAAAATCTCAGCACCACAACAAATCTTTATTTCAGTTAGCGCTGAAACTCACGCAGTTCATTTAAATAAAAGTCCTTAATAATCAATGAATAGTATGTGTAAAAGAATTACATTACCTTAATTAATCTTTATCCACTAAACATATTCATTCCCGTCTGCAACATATAATAAGAAGGTAATCTCTTTTACGGTGCTTTAGAAAATGTGAGGTGGTTAATACTTGCTGTCACGTAATTCATGCCTCTTTAAGCGTGACCTATAATGGAAAGACGCACAGACCGCCTTCAGATATATTTAGTCAAAAAATGTCACTTTATTTATTGCAGCTCATCAGTATAGAAGATGACATCTACTATGAAGGGTGGAACCAGGTTTAATTGTCACTGCTCGGTGGGCAGCCATGGAATTGGGCTACTGAAGTGTTTTCATAAGAGCAAATGAGAATGGGGTTGTTTCCTTCAGTCAAAAGTAATACTTTTAGTCACTGAAATCGATAGAATAAGCAAAATAAATAAATAAATAAATAAATAAATAAATAATAATAACATGAACTCAGAAAATACTTTCATTTTCCCAACAGTTATTTTTAATGAATTTTTTTAAGTGTCGGATTTTTCAAACAAGGCGTGGTCCTGATGACGCCACAAATGATGCTCTTCGGCGCATCTTTCTACCGCATTTCCACTTTATGATAATCAAGAAGCATATTAAAATTGCGCTCTACGCTTGCAGTCAACTATATCGTTGCCAATACACTTGATTAAAGAGGCAAATTAAATATTTTCCTCTGCGAATGGCAAAACTGAATGGCATTTCATCATTTGTAATGTCATCGGCATAAGTTTAAACGATGAAAGCGCACCGATTTAAGTATTTTTTTCAAAATCATTAATTTAAAGAAATTATTTTAAAAATGGTCAGACCCTATGTTTTTAGGCATAATCTTTCATAAAAAATACTTTTAAAGTTTTGGAAGCGACCCCATTATTTGCATCGTGTTTGATTTTTTGTTATCAAATGTTACTTACGTTACTGTTTAATCTTGTGAAAATATCTCATTTGTTTCTGATTTTTGCCATCAAATGGTACTCGTGTTACTGATAAAACAGCACCTTGTGAAAATGTTTCTATCGTTTCTGATTTTTTCATTAAATGTTACTTATGTTACGTTTTAATTAACTTCTTGTGAAAATGTCCTTTTGGGTTCTGATTGTTGTCATCAACAATTATTTATGTAATTGTTTAAGTAACGTTTTGCGATAATGTCTCTTTCGTTTCTGATTTTTGTCATCAACTGTTACTTATGTTACTGCTTGATGAACATTTTGTGAAAATGTATTTTTCCTTTCTGATTTTGTTATCAAATGTTACTCATTTAACTGTTTAATTAATATCTTGTGAAAAATGTTTTATTCTTCAGAAAGATAATGTTTATTAAGGTTTTTCACAAAATATTCAATAGTTCAATGTATTCAGAAAAAAATAGCGTTAGGCAATACGATCCTCTTTACACCGGACTACAATGTTAAAAAAATTTAAAAAAAGAGGCAATTTTTATTTATTAAAAAGAGAAGAAATTCATCCTTTCAAAATGAGTAAATCTTATAAAACCATAGGGACATTAAAGTTATATGTTTGTCTAATTTCAAAAAAAAAAAAAAAAAAAACTTTTAATATTTTGCTTACAGTTTTACTGATATTATTATATAGATTTAGATTTTTAAGGTTGTTTTAGTAGTAGAGACACACTTTGAAAATCGAAACATTAAGTCACTAGACCTAATGTTTCGATTATGCACGCAACATTGGTTCAGAAAAATGGATAAAAAAATAAATACGTAAATAAAAGAAAATACTCCCATGCCTTTCGTTTTTTCCAACAAACATATTTAAAATCATTATTTAGGTAAAGTGCGAAGAAAGTTTACTTGGGTGACTCAATGTTCTAAAATTATTCCTTAAAGTTCATGTGTCAACAGTTAGACAACTAATAACATCACCCACAAATCAGAAATCATTGTGATCAGAATTATCGTTTAAATTTTAAATTTTTATCCAAAAACAAAAAACCGTGTGATGCTCCGAAAATTAAAACTAAACCTATGACTAGTGGTTAAATACTGTCATGTAATTCTAAAAAAGACCACATGCAACGTATATCAACTTATACAGGGTGTTCCGTTTTAACCTGCAAGCATTCTATTTTCGGAACCATTACTCCTACGTGCGTACTTCCAATAGAAAAAAAAAATGTTTAAAATCAGATGCTGAGTTTAGACATTAAATGTTAGAAACAAAAATAAAAATGTGTCAAAAAATACAAAATTTAACTTGTTATAGGGGTCCTAGGTGCCCTAACTTATATTTAGAGTAATAATACCCATTGAAAACTATTACTTATACAAAAAAACTTACCAATTGTGGAACCAGGAGATATTCTTGTTTACATGTTTTAGGGATCATACAGAAGTTTAGATAGGAACTTATCGCCCTTTCAGAAAATGACAGGTTGTCAAAGTAAAAAAATATATATATTTATATTTTTCATTGCTATTCGAAAATTGATGCAAATGTTATGCCGTGATACGCAAAAACACTGCAAAACTTCGAACAATTTGATAAACCATACTCTGCACACATATAATTTAAAACACTTATTAACTACTATATTTCCCCCCAAAAGGTGTTATTGACGGCGAGTATAAAGCGGTGTAAGTCAAAAACGCTGCGTTTCGTATCTCGGTGAATATTGGTCGTACTAATTTCAAACTTTTTGTGTTGCAAATTTTTTTCAATGGAGATTATTTCCCTAAACATAAGTTAGGGGACCTGGAGCCCGTATAAAAAGTCAAATTTTGTGTTTTTTGACTCATTTATATTTTTGCTTCAAACTTTCAAACTTTCAAGCCCTGCGTCTGATTTTGAACATTTTTGCAATTAAAAGTATGCATCTAAGACTAACGGTTGCGAAAATAGAAGTCTTGCAGGTTAAAACGGAACATCCTGTATATTAGTAAATAAATTAGCAATTTAAAATACAATTAAGATTTATACTTTTAAATTATAAGCCAAACAAAAACAAGATCGTATTTGGTTTATTCCTCGGGTAACTGACTGACATTTTTAATGCAAAACGATATATGATGTGTCAACGATCTTTTGCCCCGGAATATTGTACTTTTTAAGTTGAATTTAATGGTATAATTAAATTTCCAAAATACATTTTAGAGGATTTTTAAATTATTATTACTTTTTTAAAGATGGTAACTGACTGAGATCTTAAAAAGGAGTATGTCAATCAGTTACCATGCATTTAACCTTTTTTTTTCTGAATCGTTAAAAATGTATTTTGAGAATTCAATTACAACATTGAATGCAGCCTAAAATTTACAACATTACACGAGAAAAGACTGGTTTTAAATGTTTATTTTGCATGAAATATTGCACAAAATACATATTGTTTTGCTTCAAAAACGTCAGTCCGTTACCCGTGGAACTGCCCATTAAATATTCAAAAAATGCCAATTTAGGCAACGGTATGTTTCCTTTTTTTTAACTGTTGCAATTTAATTTCGCACAACAGTTAATTTATGATGAAAACGAAAAAGTTTCATGCTAGTTTTTTGAATAAACTACGTAATAAAGGCAACTTATGGTAACGATAAACTTATTGCAAGTTCGTTTCGTTTCTTATTACATTCCATTATAATCAGGCGCCTAACCATTGTTTTTCTGCATTTTTCCTTACTGAATCCTATAGTTAATAAAGAACGAGTTTGTTAAAATAAATATCTATTAAAAGTTAAATTTATATTTTAACTTTCAAATATTTTATTTACCATTTAATTTCTTTATTATTAAATAATAAGTGTTTAATTTATGATTTAATAACATATGAACGCATGAAAAATCATTTCATTAAACATATAATTAAACCCGAGATGTTAGTGGGCATAGAAATAACGGGAAATGATAAGAAGAGACCATTTCATTCCAAAATAAAATACAAATTCTTAAAGTTAGAACTGATTCTTAGATATTGTTCATACAAGAAAGATAGGGGTAAAAACAAAGTAAAAAAATAGTTTCCATCGCGCGGTTGCTATAGCGACACTGCTTGCTGTTGCCATTTGTAAATAAATTTAATTTCATTAAAGTATGTATAACTCAATGCCTTGCGTATAATAATACAGAGTGGTTTTTGCTGAACTTATTGGAAATTATTAAACTTAAAGTTCTTAGCTCCAGGGTAGATGCAACCCTAAACACAAGATTTCCAAATAAGCAAAAGTAAGAGAGGAAGAAAAATTGAAAGAGTAAATATTGTAATGCTGTTAAAGCAAGTGAAGTCTACATTGCTGGAGGCAGAAATATTATTGGTGGTTGGGAGTGCATTCGTAAATGAATAAGATACGACATTGTGCGTTATCTCTTCTTGGAAAGACAAAGTTTTGGAAAGTTAAACAATTTCAAGATCGATGAGAATATGAATAATGAATAGACAACACATTCTATAAAACTTGCTTCATGTTAACAAGTATGAAGAAAGCCTTATTCAATAAAATATTTAAAATGTTCATAAACAATAATGTAAAACATAAATAACCCTGACTATGCATTTATGACTTAAACTACAGAGAAAAATCTAGTAAATATTTTATTAGATGATAGTCATGTTCTTTTTTTTTTTCAGTTCAGTCACCAAAAAAATGTTTCAATTGCAAGAAAATATTAGTTAGTACATTTTCCCCTAAACAGTACAAAGTTAACAGGGTATAAGTTTTTCAATAAACTTTAGGGAGAAGTTTTGTGTTTTTAAGAGGAACTTTAGTTTAATGCGTTAATAGAGTCCTTACGTCATAGCTTTAAACACATCAACAGAGCAGTATTCAGATTGTAACAGTTAAGACCATATTGTGAACAATGTCAGTAAAACACAACCATAAAGGATTAACGTACTGATAAAGTTGAAAACTTTTTACGGAATCATATACAGGGTGTTCCGTTTTAACCTGCAAGACCTTTATTTTCGCAACCGTTAGTCCTAGATGTATACTTTTTACTTACCAATTGCAAAAATGTTCAAAATCTGATGCAGAGTTAAGATATTGAAAGATTGAAGTAAAAAATAAAAATGTCAAAAAATACAAAATTTAACTTTTTAAACGGACACCATGTCCCCTAACTTGTATTTAGGGAAACAATCTCCATTGAAAAACAAATTCAACGCACAAATTTAGAAACTAGCGCAACCAATATTAACCGAGATATGAAACGCAGCGTTTTGTGACTTACTCCACTTTTCACAATCTGTCAATAACGCCTTTTGGGGGAAAATATAGCAGTTAACATGTGTTTAAAATCATACGTGTGCATAGATTGTGGTTTTTCAAATTGTTTGAAGTTTTTCCGTTTGTTTCTAGCATCACGGCATAACATTTGCATTTATTTTTAAATAGCAATGAAAAATATAAATACCTTGTTTTTCTTACTTAGACGATCTGTCATTCTTCTGAAAGGGCGCGGTAAGTTCCAATCTCATTTTTTGTACGTTCCCTCAAAACTTTAAACTGGCATATCTCCCTAAGTTTTGGTAGCACAAAATTCAAGTTTTTTGTGTTAGTAATATATTTTAATGGAGAATTGTTCCCTAAATATAAGTTCGGGGACCTAGGGTCCGTATAAAAACTTTGTAACGGAATTTTGTAATTTTTGACTCATTTTTATTTTTGCTTCAAACTTTCAATATCTTAACCCTGCATTTGATTTTGACCAGTTTTGCAATTGGAAATATACACCTAGGACTAACGGTTGCGAAAAAAAAAGGTGTTACAGATTAAAATGGAACACCCTGTATATTAGGGTGGATCGAAAAAAATGAAATTTCGAATCTTAATTTAGAATACCCACCAAATGCTGTGCATGTGTAAGAACAATAGACATGTAAAATATTATCAAGTTTGGTCAACTCCTTGAGGGTCCTACCAAGGCTTGAATTTCTCCAAAAATAGGAAAAAAGGTCAATTTTCCAAAATTTTTATGAAAAGAATAAGGTTTAAAATTTTTGTTCTAATACCATTAAAATGTTTCCTTTTAACACGCTTTTCATGTGTCTTCAAAATTATTTAAATTTTTTGCAGTATTAGGTTTGAGCACAAGTTCGTAAAATGTCGTGAAATTTCCTAAAACCGACTTTTAAAAAACTTTTTTACACATTGCAATACTTTTTCTTTTAAAGTTCTTTTTTTTTGCAATGCCTGTGCAGAATGTAGTTTTAAATGGAAAGAAAATTATACTTTATTACATTAACATCCCAGCATCTACGACAAGGAGCATAATTGCTTCAAACTAGACCAGTGGTAAATTGTCGCACCTGTCTAGCAATTTACCTATTGGTCCTGCGAAAATTCACATGGACCAGCAGTTTCGCCATCAAGTAATGTGAACAAGTGAAGCAAAGGCTGCTCGCATGTAGTTCGCAGATTAACCATGGGACAGGATGTCCAATTTTATTCTCTATGGCCGCAACTGCACTGTTCTTTTTCTGGTATTCGTGACCGTGCCATCACAGTCAAAAGCTAAAAATATCCTTAAGGCTTAAACAAATTTTCAGTTCAAAAATCGCATTGCTGTCGCGACATGTTTTCCCGTTCCAGAAGTTGGCGTCACATGGCCCAAATAAAGATAATTGGATTTTTCAACCATGGATTCCTCGCTTATGGTTCTTCTATGGTATCTGTCTCCAACCATTTCTTTTTGACAGTTTTGTCTTTTCGGCTATCGAAAAATTTACTTTTCAAACCCTTTCACTTCTAATTTGCAGGTTTTGAAGTGAAACACGTACTTCGTCTGTGATACCTGTCACACTTCTGTCACTGCCTTCGAATTTTATTCCTATCAACGACTTTAGAGCGATAATTACTTGACACAGTACCAAAATCCTGTAAGGTTGCTGAAGCAATTGCAGCAGCACATCGCACATTAGTCAAAAATGCCGTACTGGTCACACACTCTTGATAGCGTTGGCAGAGAAAGCCTCCTTTGTTCCACTTTTGATGTGACATCAACACCAAAAGATGTTGATGGCTCTGTTGGCGGGAGTATAGCCGTTGCAATTTTTTCTTCTTTTGGAATTGAAACAAAACTTAGCTGTTCCTCATCAGTGTTATTACAGCATCTCATTACGCAAGTAAAAATCTGAAAACATTATTGATCCTGTCATTCAACGAAATGCCTATTTTTGCCACCCGGAAAATATTCTCTTAACAGTGATCACTGCTGAACGAAACTACATCAGAGAACTGGCTTTGCGAAGATTTTGAAGGCCAGACAAGTGACTTCTGTTCATGAAGAAATAAGAAAATTCTATAATTCAAAGATTAACGCATCAGACTACTCTGATGTTATCAACCGGCAATGTGCAATAACTGCCACCCCTCTGCAATTTCAGCTGGCATATCTAATGAAAGTCTTCAACAATAGATTGAAAACACCAACGCCGATTTTGCGTTCATTTAGTTCCCCTGTCACACTCAGGTGGTGGAATGCTGAGCAAATATGGTGACAGAAGCTTCTTTGTTTGTCAATCGGCAAGAGATGGTTTCATATGAGCAAAAATCAAATCTCGAAGTATCATGTCATCTTTTGAGTCAAAAAATGATTTCAAAGAGGTTTCATGAATGGATGTAATGAACTTACTATTTTCTGTGGCTTTAAGTAACTGATACTTTTCAAGTCCCTCATTTTGTGAAATATTGATGCTTATATGTCAGAACGACTGTGTGTGAATAAATATACATTCTTTGTAACTAATGCACTTTCCTCTATGTCTTTTTTAGTTAATACAACTAAATCATTTTAATAGTTTACTTCTAATGTAAAATGAATAATACATTTATACTTAATACGTGTGGCTCGGCAGATGGAAAAGGTAGAATGGAACTCGAAATGCAGCCACCTCTTTTTAGTGGATGCTGGGCTGTTAATGTAATAAAGTTTAACTTCACTTCCGTTTAAAACTGCATTCTGTACAGGCGTTGTAAAAAAGAACACTGGACTTTAAAAGAAGAAATATTGCAATGTGCAAAAAAGCTTTTAAAAAGTCAGTTTTTGGTTAATTTTGGGAAATATAACGGCTTATGTGCGAACTCAATGGTGCAAAGACTAAATAATTGTGAAGATACATGAAAAGAGTGTTCAAAGGAAGCATTTTAACCATATTATAACAAAAATTTTAAACACTAGTATTTTCATTAAAATTTTGGAAAATTAAACTTTTTTTCTATTTTTGGAGAAATTCAAGCCTTGGTAGGACCCTCAAAGAATTGTTCAAACTTGATAATATTTTACATGTGTGTTATGCTTACACATGCACAGCTTTTGGCAGGTATTCCAAATTAAGATTCAAAATTTTGTTTCTTTCGATCCACCCTACTGTATATAGCTTATGTTTCCTTAAACCAAAAAAAGCTTGCATAAGTTATTCAAATACCATTTTTTCCAAAATAAAAAACTTTTACAATTCTTATATTTGTCTAAATTGGAGTAACTTATTATTATCTAATCACATAAACTAAAACATTAAATACAACAAAACAAATTATTCTGCCACGAATTAGCGTAGCATGCTTATTTAAATTCTACGTATATTTCAAGCAATTTACACCACATTATCTCATTTTAATTGCCATAAATTATCAATAAAGCTTATAATGTTATCCTCGAACTTAATTGGAAATTTTCTGTTATTAACGAAAATGACGAAAGATGCTTTTGGCAGAAGACCGTTGAATAGATGGGTCGTTTGAACATTAGTGATACATTTTCCCAATCACAAACTGCGATCTTCTCTGGTTTTCCGTGGATGAACTAGGGAAAGACATAAAATATGCTGCTAAAGCAATATTGTATATCTTAATTGCGAACTTTATCTAAAGGTTCGAAAATGATTCGCTGCAACAAGTAGTAGCTTTCATTAACTTATATTTTAGGCATTAACGATGTATGTGGCAATCGGTTGTTTAAAAGGAAATTCATTGATTGTAGTGCTCATGCTTGTTGTATATTTTATTTTATAATTTGTGTTGGCCTAATGTACTTCATACATTAGGTCAAATTATTACTTGTCTGCGTTTCTTTAATATGCAAAACCGTGCTTTTTTTTCCTCCACCTTTTACTTTGTTGTTAATCGAGTTCGCTTAACGGAATAGCCTATTTGCTACGAAGAAATATTATAACATGCAGGATAGTCCACTGTCCGGGATCAAAATAACAAATTACAACTGTTAGCTGGTTTGGAAAATTGTACTACATTAAGGCGATAAGGGGCTTTCACATGAGTAAAAATTAGTCAAACGAAAGGTTTTTTATTCATTATATTTCTAAAAACTAGACCTTTAGCTGCACCATTTTAAAACAAAAGTGAATCGGTGGAAAACTGGCGAAGTTATAACACTTTTTGTGGGAGCCACGCCCCTTTTTTTACTAAAAATTGCATATGAAAATGCATATAAAATGCATGAGTAAAAAATGCATATAACGTTTTAATTTTTAATACAAATACCATTTCAGATGAATCATAAGACCTCGTTTGTGGTGAATTTGTATTAAAAATTAAATTGTTAATTCAATAATAAAATTTGAAAAATTAAAAGTTTTCTCAAATCCTAATTTTTGACATAATTACAAAATTTAAACTGTTCCTTAAAACGAATTATTACTTAAATTTGCTGAAAATTTTATGCATAGTATTTAAGTGGCTTGTTAACATTTTGTTGTGAAAGAATTTTCTGTTTGGTTCTTTTTGTGGAGTATATTTGCTATATTTTATTGAAATATGAACATTACTGAAAATGTCTAGTTTTCTCCTTTTTTCTAACGTTATTTACCTTTACCACACAATTTTGAAAAAGGAATTCCAACATTCTAATTTTGGTTGTTCAAGTATTATATTTAGCTAGTAATTTAGAATTTTTATGAAATTTTATTCGCAAGGAGTAATGTGACAAAAACGTTATAAAAAATCAAAATTTAAATTAAAAAAATAAATTTTAAAATAGTTCAATTAAATTTTTTATTTAAGTTGATATTAGCATCATGTAAGTATGCTGAAAATTTTAAAGAAATTCATTGAAAATTATTTGAAAAAACTTGAAACTCCTGTATCGCTTTAAGCGGCATATTCTTTTAACCGATGTTCTAATAAGCATGCTTGAGTAAACTTCCTTATTCCTCTACTATGCGTTATTACGTCAGTTACTCTACTTGTATATACAATCATCAAGTGTTTGATCGCTTTGTTAATAAATAGTATGTGCTTGTCAGGATTATGTTTTACTATTATTCATGAATTGCGGCTACACAAAGCCACAAAAGAAGGTAATTGCAAAATAGTACCTTCAAAACGATGTTTTAACACATATTTCTTACGACTTTTAATATTTAATTACGTGACTCTCATAAATATGTTAACTGTTATTACAGTTAGTTTAATAATGTTAACCGTTAAGTTCAGTAAGTTAAAAGGAGCATTCTTGAAACTTGGGGTTTTGTATAACGGCTGTGATTTGGAAAATATTATTTGCTGTAAAATATGTTCGGCACTTGTAGTATTTTTTTTTTAATTTTTAGCTTTTTAAAGCATTTCTTCGATTAGCTGTTATTATGTTATTATTTTGCACACAAATTCATTTCTGCCCCATAGAAATATTGTGTTCTCACAGCGCGATTGACTTCAGGAGTGCATTCTGGGTTATGGCACAGACTGCGCCATCAAAACTTTACCGGAAGTTTATTACAGAAACATTTTATCTCATTCTATGGGATCACTTTTTCTAGTCAGAAGGGTATTTGAGGCGTTGTGCACTTGAGGAGGAAGGTATAATTAGCCTCGTGATTTTGCTACGGAAGTGATCTGTCTGAATACATTACTTATAGAAAGCTGTGTACCGCTTTTGTAGTCAAAGATTTTTTCTTTAAAAGTTTATATTTCCTAGAGATATTTAATAGATTCTAAAGTTAAATGCCGTTTGAAATAGTTAAATGTTTTAAAAATAATTCATACTTATTTGGATAACTCTTTTTTTCTTTTTGGTACTTTAAATTGTTAGATTGTTACTCAAGTCTCAAAACTTATAACTCTTTGGCTTATGAATAAAACCTCCATATATTGTGTTTTCTACTTAACGAAACACGTTATTTTTTAAGTAGAATATAAATAGTTTTAGTAAAAGTCTTAAATTAACCTTATGTTTTGATTTTCTTTTCACATAACGATGCGTCGGAAATGATTAGAATACAGTAAAGCAATAGTTATAAAGTTGCTTTTGTGTAGCGATACATATTTTTCAAAAAAAAACAATCGCTATTTTTCTTTCCGAAACGCATATGGTAAGGTAGTTACAAAAATTTATCGCGGTGGGTTTGGGATATCCTCTGTTAAAAAATATACTTTATAATCTAGTACGATATGGATTAAATATTTATTGTGTATGCTTAGGGATATCATTCGCTTAAAAATTTACTTTTATTCCGTCTATTACAAAATCTAAAGCAGAAAATGTTCTCTTTTGAGGAAAGAAATGATAATGCCAGGGAAAATTTTCTATCCTCTAAACAATTCTTTTCCTTATCATCAGATATTACTCTGTCTACATGAATATTGAAAGTTTCTTTTTGATCTTCACTACAAAAAAGAAAAAAAAATACATGAGATGAGATAATAATTTTTTTATGTTCAAAGGCATGTCTCCAAAAATGATAAATTTTCAGTGCGAGACATTGTGTTTTCTTATGGCATAACATTTCTTTCAAGACTTTAAAAATTCAACTTACAGAAAACAGTGCTGCTGACAATTTGTAATATGTATTTTGAGCATAAAGGATTCAGAATATATGTCAATTTTTCCTTTTGTGGTGATAGAAAGGAGGACTCTTCGTGTACTTTTTACATTTGCAAATATAAGAGACAAAAATTAGTGCTGCTTTTGAAATGAACTCAACGGACATTCCACGAAAAAGCCAGCATTTTTTCACACGCATTTATTTTTAATATATATATAACTTATACCATGTGTTCTTGTCACTTACAATAAGAAAAAAAAAGTGATAAATGTAACTTTCATCAATTAATTAAAATACACGATATAGTTAAATCTGTGCAAAAGCTATAAAAAAAAATATGTATCGTGTAGTTTATTACACTATGGCCGAAAAATATGCTAAATAGGCATCCTTTCTTCTAATGTTAAATGTGTTAATGTGGCAAAATGAGTAAGCATTTCTTTCTACGATTCGTCACTGACATAGTGAGATTATGACTGAAAAGCTAGAAAAAAGGCTTTCTCTCTTGCTTCTTAATTTTTTTAATATTGTAAATTTACTATGCAAAGTAACGTTAATAAGTTTTTTTTTAATTTTCTTCAACCTCTTTTTGACTTACAGGTCTGAATAGGAATTAATTATATCATTAAAGTCGTAGGAAAATTTCATAATCAGAAGCTCTAAGGCTACAATTATTGTTTTGTTAAAATGAGAGTTTATGTATTTTGTAAATAATATAAAATATCGTTAAATAATCTTACCTGCAATCATACTTTCACACTTTTTTTTTTTTTTTACTTTCATGGTTCTTAAAATTTAGGTATGGATTTTAGTTTTTTAATATGTGAGCTATCGACTTATTTCGAAACCTGTAAGGCTCGTGTGTTTAGGATTTGCATTGCTGTTATATAGTGAAAAAGAAAGCTTTGCTCTGTTTTTAATTTTTTTTGTTACGTTTTCTAGGTTTTTTTTTTAGTTTTTTGATTATTTAAGTGGTTTATAAACCTTTCTTAATTTAAACTTTTAAACTCAATCCACTATCGAACCCAAGTATTTTATGGTATACGTAGATGTAAAGCATTAATTGCATACATTTCTCTGTTATTTAGTCAAATCATATATCATAAACTTTAAATGCTCAATGCAGGGATTACTTATCCATTTAAGCACAAGTAACCGTTAACAATACATACGAAGGTCTATTGCAGCATATCCGCACATATAAATCTGTATGCATATTTTAAACTCTTGATAAACTAAATGCGCTGGATTTCATTTTAAAGTTATTAATATGAGGGCGATCGAAAGACATAAAAGTTACCTACCCAACCTTTAAAAACCTGATAGTCATTGAGGACATAACATTTCATGGCTGGCCAGAATTACATCAACGAACCCATTCACAACTTGATCCGAACACGTTTGGTCGTTAACACGCTATTGCCGCTCAAAGATGGTAATTTCGCAAGAAACAAATTGGGAAGGGAAAAAATATCTTGCTACGGCAATTCTTAATTAGCGGGGTTCCAGCGAGAATGAAGCCATGAAAAATAATCCGAGTGAGGGATGATTGGATGTATGCCATAATGGCGTGTTTGCGACATCCAATCAAGATTTACGATCTTCACGCCAGACAGACGGATACGTGCCATTTGAGATGGGGTACATAAACTCATATGCTGTGAAATATGTGCCTCTTATATTAGTTTGTTGAACTATTGATGTATTCTTAAGGGGGTCCGGGACACATTTTGATTTTTTTTATTATATATTTACCATTTTTTAAATTTTTTGTACTGATTCACCATTTATTTAATAAGCAAAATCATAACATAAATATGAAAAAAAAATATTTAAATTTAATTAGTTTTTTTTTTAAAAATGGGGTTGCTTTAAATTGTTATAACTCAAAATATTCTTGATCAATTTCCAATTTTTTTAAATAAATTACGCAAAATTATCTAAGTTTTATTTTTTATTCGGCGATTTTAAAAATATTGATTCAATAAAAAATAAAAAATATTTGAAGAAAAATTACGAAAAATTCGAAGATACTTTTTAAAAAAAATCATATTTTTTGCAGTAAACGTTTTTTTTTTAATTCGCCGAATAAAAATTAAAGTTAACTGTTTGAAAAAGATATGCTCCAAGTTCATTACTTTATCTTTATTGGTTACTGTCTTATAAGAGTTTGAGTGCAAGAAATCGGGAAAAATTGCATCATGGAGAAAAACGTGTTTAAAGTTTTAAAGTTAAGTACACATTAGTTAGGTGCATGCAACAAAAATAATTATATCTTTCGTTCGATTTAAGATAAAAAAAAAAGATTCAAAAGTCCTTTTAAGCAGAAAAAAAAAACGGAGTAATTTTTCACATGATAAAAAAAGTTGCAAAATTTGACGATTTTTTCTGTCCCGAACCCCCTTAAGTTTATATGTATAAAGAAGATGTTTTTTAATAAAAAAAAATATTTATTAACTTCTGTTGAGAAAAAAGGCATTACGCAATCAAGTACCGTATTACCCCGCATTTTCCGGCATGCCGAAAATAAACAAGGTTGACCAGCAGGCTGGAAATTTCAAATTTTCCGGCATGCCGGATGATTCGAGGTTTATTTTGCAACAAAAGAAAGGTAATTTACCCCATTCAGTTCCAACTTGAAAGCAAACCATTGTAAGGAAAAAAAATAATAATAAATCCCGAAATCTTCTTTAAAAAAAAAAGTGACTTGCATATAAAATGTGCTTGTTATTTATCGTAGGTCATTATTAATAGATACTTATATGCCAATAAAGTAATCAATTCAGAAGCAATCATCGTTACTGCGATTTGTTCAATTTTTTTTTTCAAATAAATTATTCTAGCAAGTTACCGCCCTATAGCCAGGACTAAGGCAGAAATACATGAAATGCATCGCCAGCTCAGTCATTGCAGCTGACGACTGCCGGTTTCGTGCTTGTTAAAACTCATCAGCCCGGTGTAGGAAGTGACTGAGCTGGAGGTGGAAAACTACCTCCATTATTATGTATTTTAAAATATATTAGAATAACGAACAGGATAATAGAATAACGATCAGATTGCGCAGCATAAAACATCATCTTCAATTTTTAAGTTATAAATGTAACTATAATTGTGTATCTACTGTACGATACTATTATAGTGCAGTGCTATCTTATTACTACAAACTGTATGTGCCGTACTGTTTCGTTTTATGTCTCACTCTCTCCCATTGATCATTGATTGTGTACATCATAACAGTATTTTATGTTCAATAATACAGCTTTTTTTCAAAATTACGATGAAAAATCAGCTCTTTATGTAAGAAATCGTAATATATAGTTACAAATAGTCTAAAACAGTTTAAAAGGTGTTTAAAAATGTCTAAAAAAACTGAGTATGCAAACACATGCTAACACATTTTTCCACAACGCGAAATTTCGACTTGCGCGAGGAATCTTGGAACGCATTCTTCTCGTAATTCAGGACGTAGTGCTTATTTTTTATGATGAAAAAATGAAGCTAAAGAGATAAGACAGGTAAGAATTCAGCTTTTTAATTGATAGGCCTCATGTTTTTTGGAAAGTGAAGGAGCAGAGGGTTTTTTCTTCATTTTTCAAAATCTTGATTTTTTTTTTCTTTTCTTTGGTTATGCCTTGTTATACTCAATAAATTTTAAAACCAAAAAACACAGAGGAATTAATTTTAAAATATTTTAGATTCCCATTTAGTTTCGTTATAGGTATCAATTAAAAACATAAAACTATGCCTCAAGTATTATTATTTATTCTAGATATTATTAAACATAACGAACGCACATGTTTCGCTGAACTGGCAGGTTCGAATATTCAAAGGCGTTCCCCCTCATTTCGGTTTTCGAAATAACAAATTTAGTATGAACACCCAATAAATAGCACTTCTTGAATTTTTCAATGCACATATTGCTTAATGCTTAATTTTACTATTCATTATATAGTAACTTATGAATTGCTTTGAGGCTCAGTGAATGACAGTATTTTTCCATCGTATTTGTGAGAAGCTTTCTTTTCTATTCTTCTGAAATCACATTACACCACAAACTGTCTGAAGAAAACATGTGGAGTGGAATGTTTTACCTTTTTCCTTAGTATTATCAATCACCCCATAGTAGCGTATTCAGCTGTGGAGTTGCGAATAAGTTCTTAATGAAATAGCATAATAGTTCGACAGTTACGAAACTGGTGGGGATAAAAACGAAAAATGATTTAAAAGTTCATTATAAATATTGAAAGTTGAAAGTTATTTTAATAATTGATTTATTGAAGTATTTCTTAAGTTCTTATTTATTTTATTTATATTTTTTATCGGATAATAAAAATTTAAAAAAAATCATGCAGGAAAAAAATACAGCAATTTTTTTTTCTGTTTGTGAAAACTGCTGCTTCATAATGTTCCTTTACCTTAACATATTACTAAACAGCCGATAACGTCGTTAATTGTACATTTCTTAAATAAAATTTAGAGTTTTAGTTTCTTTAAAGCATTTTAAAACTTTAAATGCTTTCTTTTCCACATGAATTGTCCGGAAAATACTGATACTAATGCATAATGCAAATTGCAAATCATATATTTTCGAAAATTCTTGCATGTAAAAATTCAAGCAGTAGTACAACAGTTTACATTTATTAACAAAAACCCAGCTTAAATTTTCTTAATTTCATAGCTACTCTATTAATTTGATGAAATTATTTTACCCATGAAGATTTTTGCAAACGTATACATACGCAGTTTAATACATTGAAAAGAGTTTCAACACCTTACAAATATTCGAGAGCAGTAGGCTGAGATTACAAACTACAAGCAATTTATTTCAAGAACAAAAATAATTTTTCTTTTAAGACTTTTTTGAAATTTCTTTCATGTCTTGTTACTTCGTTTCTCCTTTGAAAAGCCCAATTAGAGTTACAAAAGAGAGATTAAAAGTTTCTCCAACTTCTTTTTCCCGTTGTCAACTCTTGCATCTCTGCGTCTGCTTGAAAAGTTTTATTTGCACTTCAACGTACTTTTCAGAAGTCATTTTAGACTTGGATTCTTCAAGGAAATAAATGAAAATTCTACGGTTATTTTTTTTTCAAACAAAATAGCATTTTAGAATGTTTTTCATTTTGTTCTATGCAAAGTGAGCTCTACAATACCAAACACGAATTAGAAACTTTTAGATTTTTAAAATATTTTCCTATAGTTTCAAAATAGTATTTTTCTAGAAAACAATTAACTGAAGTTGTTTTGTAAGTTATTAAATAAAAATTCAATAGTAATTTCTCTATCGTTTCATATTTATTGTAAATATGAACTTCCTAATTGTATGAATTTTTCCTTTATGCTTTTTTTTTATTTTTTACTTTCATAAGTTTCCAGAGAGGTTTTGAATTGTGTATTGATTTGTGTATTTTCTTTAGTTTTGGATCAAACTAAATATAGTTCAGTACTGATATATTTTATTTACGTTTTAGTTATTATTCCTATCGTAACGATTTCTGTAAATTAAATTCCCACAGATTTCAATTTTATAAGATAGTAGAGAATGCAGAAAAAATTGAAGAACAAAAATAAGTTAGGAAACTTAAATAATAAGAAGGTTTCTTTGAAAACTACAGTACATAAAGAAAGAGTAATATTTTTTTCAATAAAATTTAAATAAAAACATTATTTTTCATTTTGCAGTGAATTTGTACCTTTAAAAAAGTGGACAATTTTCTCTTCAAAAATAAAATAATTTTAAGCGAACATTTTTTGATTTTATTAATAGAAATACTGTAATTACATGAGTGAATTAAATGATGTAAAATAAAATAAAAATAATATTAAGCAAAACTATATGAAAATGTACTAAAAACATTTATCAAGGAGACTATTATAAGATTGCAGATAATTGACGCATCAAAATCTGTACAAGCTTCTGAAACTGGCATCGGTATTTCATGTTTCAGGAAAAGGTTACACGGCAATCGTCACCAAACCATCCTCAGTGTATGATATTCCTTCGGTATCATCACTTTCATCTTATGTTGAGATGTCATCTTTATTTATTTATCCTAAAAAATACTTTAGTTTTCTAAATATAATGATTTTATTACTGTAGATAACATCTTAAAAAGTGCTTTTGGAGGTTGTTAATAATATAATCGTATTTTTCGGCAGAAAAATATAAGTATCTTGACACGTTTTTTGGTTTATATTTTCGATTTAGTTTATGCTTACGTTTTTGGTAAAATCATTAATATATTTTTTTAAGTAATATTCTTCAAAAATTAATCACCATCTCTCAAATTTAAAATTCAGCTCCTCACCAAGAGTTTTTACGACATTAACTGCAGATATATTTTCAAATAATACGCTAGGCTAAACATAAATAACAAATACGAAATTCACGAAAAACAGCTCTAACTTGTTAAATTCTGCAATGTGTTAAGTACTTTATTTTTTAAATATTCTTTAAAATTTGTAAATTTGTTACTAATTTTGAAATATTCTTCAAAATTTGTAAATGTGGTACCAATTTTGTAATGTTCTTTAAATATTGTAAATTTGGTATCAATTTTTAAAAAATGTGCATATAATCCATAAATCACAATTGGATGTAACGACATTGAATTATATTCAATACGTATTTTCGTGGCGGATATAACAAGCGAATATGGTTGATTCATTGGGTTAAGGATGAAACTAATCTCTCAATGATGGATGTTACCAGAAACGCTACCTTTATTAATTTAGTTCATAATGGAATCAAAGGGAACTATTAAGAACACAGGATTAGTAATAATATGTATAGGATTGATGTCTTATTCTTACATTTCGTCCTTCGCTTATTCTTGTCACGTCTTCTACATAAATCTTCCTTTAGTAATACAGCGTGACAAACGTTCTCTTGTGCAATCTTTGGAACAAGTACCTTATATTCCAAACTCCAACCTATTTAAATCATATTTTTGCTCTCTACGGCTTAACAGAATCAACTATCTAACTCGGCTATCAGAATTAAATGTCCGAAAAAATATAGTTTTAAAAATTGACAAGGGAAAGGCTTTGAGCACAAGTGGAAAATTATACTAATTTTATTTAGACAGTGTAGTCTCTATAAGCAGTTCCCCCTTAAGAACTGCAATTTAAGAATATATTTTTATGAATAATTAATGACTTACATGAGTTTAAGCAATGATGCTATCAAAGATTTTTATTTTCATGTTCATTTATTTTGTCATTGAAGGTCGTTAAACCAGAACTACTCTCATTGAAGTATTTCAGAAAATCATTGGTTTATTTTACTGTTCAACTCTTTTAGTTTATTTTCAATGATTTTCAAAAACGTATTTTTCAATTGTAACAAATAGATTTTCAAATATGAAGTTTTAAAAAATTGCTACTCAACTGAACTTCTTGTTTATTTTTGACAACCTCAATAAATTAGAGAGTCTAATTGAATATTCAGGGTTTAAAAGGAAAAGGAAAGAAAAAAATGTCAAAATTACTTTTTGAACTTATTTATTATTTATCTCCAACATTTCTCCAAGTAAGTGCTGGAAGATTCTTCCACCGGCTACAGTTCACATTTCACATGGAACTCCGAGTCTGGAGTTGCCGGGTGTCATGTATCATGTGAAATGTGAATGTGTCTGGAATACTCCCGGCATATCTCAAATTTCTCAGATCAGGAAAGCGTTGCATCCTACCCCTGTTAGGAGGTCTGAAACACTGAACTGAGACATCTTGTATGGATGTGTGTTCATTTTCCCTATTCTTTGTTTTTATTTACAGGGTGACGAGAAATAACTTAGACACATATAATACACCATAACTTTAATGCTAATGAAAATACTACGACCAAACTTTAAAATAAATATGAATGCATTATTTCGCCTAATATGTTTACAAATTTTCAAAGTAGCTACCTTTAGGATTAATACAGAGCTTTAAACGTGTCACAAAATTTTCGGCCCTGGGCCGCAACTCGCTTTCTAATATTTTATCCTATGCCTTGCATAAGGATTTCTTTTGGGACGCCAAAGTTTTATGAGGTTTAGCACACACCCTTGTCTCCACGATGGACCAAACAAAAAAACCCATTGAATTAAAATCTGGAGAATACGGTGGCCCTTCCTGAGCTCCAATGAAGTCCGAAAAATGTGTCTTGCATCAGTCTTGAGTGCCTTTAGCTCTTTGTGCAGGTGTGGAATCCTGTTGGAAGGTCCATATTTTGTTTCCAAAGAACTTTTGCAACCAAGGTAAGACAACATCTTCCAAAATGCATACGCGATATGTTTCTCGACTAATTTTGTCCCCCTGATTAAGAAAAACAAGTGATATTTTCCCACTAGCACATACGAGGGGGGCCCCAAAATAAACCGGACTAATGGTGTGATGCCAATCCTAGATGTAGTAGAGTGCTCTCCAGCTAGATGGCTAAAGTAGAGCCCTTCACAAACCTGTCCTGTGCAAGTGGCGTTAGTTTAGTTGATAACGTTGGATCGTAGTTTTGGTTTTCTCAGGGGTTGTTGCTTTCCTTCTGCGATCTCATTATGGCAGATTTTAAAGAACAAACTGTAAGCTTGAAAATTTTGCTTCCTGCTTGAAAAGTCGGTTAGGGATAGCTTACCAATTGCTTCAATAAGCTTTCAACAACGATTCTATGAGCCGTACAAAAGTTTTCGAGTGGTTTGGGCGCTTTAAACGTGGTAGCACGAGTGTTGAAGATCATGTCGCTCTGAGCGCCCTTCAACGTCTCGGAAATGATAGCACCTTGAAAAAATCCGCCAAAAAATCAACGAGAGTCGTCGTTTTACAACTGACAAAACTTTAGAAGAAACAAGAGTGAGTTGGATCTCGCGCGGGCGATCAGAAGAATTTTTCCTTCACCACGATAACGCTCCCTTACACACAGCCTTCACTATTAACCGTTACTTGGCCTCTCAGGGGTGACCAGTCGTTCAATGACCCCCGTATTCGACAGATCTAGCCTCCTGTGATATTTTTCTGTCCCCGAGGATGAAAAAAAATCTGAAATTCAAGCGTTTTGATGATGTAGAGGCTATAAAAACTGCTTCGCAACGGGCACTAGACATGGTCAAAGTTAAAGAGTTCCAGACGAGCTTCTAACAGTGGAAAAAAAGAATTAACAAGTGTATTGCATCTAAGGGGGAACACTTTGAAATAGACAAAACAAATTTTGTGAATAAACTAATAAATAAATATTTTAGAACAAAAATCCGGTTACTTTTGAGTTTCCCCGCGAATCCCACCCTAAACCATTAGATCGGTGTCGTTGACAGAATTCAACAGTGCAAGAAGATCCTAGAGACACGTTTGTGTGAGAAACCTCAAAAAAACTAAGAGATCCCTAACAAAGCCCTTGTGCAAGAGATGTCATAAAATATCAGTAAGTGATTTGTGGTCCAGAGCCGAAAACTTTGTGACATGTATAAAGCTCTGTATTAATCATAAAAGTAGCCACTTTTAAAACTTATAAATATATTATACAAAATAATATATTCATATTCATTTTGAAGTTTGGTAGTAACATTTTCATTAACATTAAAGTTACAGTGTCTTATGTGTGCCTCATTTACTTCATGTCACCTTGTATATAGTGTCACAACATTTTCTAAAACTTCAAGATAAAACATATTTTTCCCACCATAGTAAATATTTTTATTATTACGTCCCGGCGAAAGAAAATAATAGAGTAACTAAATTGATTCTTATAGTTATTTGACAGAAATATTCTATATATTTTATCGTCAAACAGCCTTAAACAGAAACATAACTAGTAAAATATTTGTAAATATTTATCAAAACATCTTATTGTAACTACAATGCTCAATATATTCCTCCCTCCCCAGAAAAACAAACAAACTATAAACTCAACACAAGATTTTTTGAAAATAACGGCATGGTTAAAGTTCTCCAAAGGAAAACAGTGTTTCTCTTGAATGTAAAAGAATAGAGAAAAATATATTTTGTTAATCTCAAAAAGAAAGTTTCTGGACTAAAACGTATTTCTAGTAAATAATTTCCTCCCGTCCTTTGTTTGAAAAAACAAACACATTTCAGAGTCCAATGTTTTCGTAAAGGCTAAATATGTACCTTTTCTTACATCTATGATTTTTTGTTTAGTTCTTTCCTTGTTCGGTTGTTTACGTGAGAGCAGAGTTGTTTAGATGTGATGTACTTTGTAGATCATTATATGTCAAAAAATGGAAACATTGTTTCATGGACCATCGAGATGTCTGAAAATAAACAACAACCAACATTGTTTGAAGAAATCGGATGAATACTGTTATCCATTTATCGAACTTCGACTTTCTGACAAGAGTGTTGAAGAAAAATACGTTTCGTAATATTGTGTCTCGTATTTTTACTATGAACGTATTTATATTAAACGTTAAAGCTGATTTTATTGAATTAGAAATGTACATATTTCATATCTACAATTCAATTGCAGCAGATATGAAGTAACTTTAAGAGCTAAAGGTTAAAAGTTAAATACTAAACAATAAGAGGAAAACATTTAAAATTATACATCATAAATTACAAACATTAAAATTAAACAGTAAATGTAGAAAAGTATAAACAATTACTGCACAAATCATGAGGGTCTACAAAACGTGGATATACCGAGCCTAAAAACTAAAAAAGTGTATAATTAAATCAAATATTTTTAATTACGTGTATTAACCATCAATACTGAGGAAAGTTACAATGGAGATGATACCATGTCTATACGTATTTAAGGTATCCGTAAAATGTAAAAGATTCTAAGTTGAGTTTCTAAAGTTTTGACTAATGTACGTTTAAAGTTGTAAAAATTCAGATCCTCCGTAGGCTTTTATTGTAACATTACTCTAAGCATGCTATATACTGCAACGAGCAGGTAAACGGCCGTATTTGCGGAAATGAGTATTCGAAACATGAAACACGCTTTGGATTTGATAATAACAATAGAAAAACGTTGAAATGGGGTCGTTTCCAAATTCTAAAAGTATTTTTCTCTGAAAGAGCATGCTTAAAAACATAGGATCTGACAATTTTTCGATAAATTTGTTTACGTTTAATATTTAAAAAAAACTACTTAAATCGGAGCGCTTTTATTGTTTACGGCTTCTGCCGATGACATCACAAATGATGAAATACCATTCATTGTTGCCATTCGCAGAGCAAAATATTTTACTCGCATCTTTACTCACGTGTATTGGCAACGATATCGTTGGTAGCAAGCGTAGAGCGCAATTTTGATTCGCTGCTTGTTTATCATAACGTGGAAACGTAGTAGAAAGATGACGCAAAGTGCATCATTTGTGACGTCATCAAGACCACGCCTTGTTTGAAAAATCAGACATTTAAAAAAATTAATTTAAAAAAACCGTTGGAAAAATAAAAGTTTTTTTCTCGCTCCATTTTTTTTTTTTTTTTTTTTTGCTTTTTCTATCAATTTTAGTGACTAAAAGTAGAACTTTTGACTGAAGGAAACCACCCCATTAGACGTTTTTTTTGCACTTTTTTTTAAAGCAGAAACCAAATAAGCAAGCTCGTACAATAGAGCTATAGTGCAATGAATGACAAACATGCAAACAAATGAAAAACGGAAAATTTCCAGTTACTGCCATTTACCTGCCCGCGACAGTACCGCAGGACTAGTAGAATTCTCACCCTAAATCAGGGTACTAGTTCTTCTACCATCCGTACTTTTATATACGTTCCCTTCTCACTTCCTCCTTTGTCGTGAGGTATTTGTATTCGCATGTGACGTCATCGGGCTAGCAAAGACATATACACAGAATTGCTGTAATTTAGCGTTGTCTGAAGTTATAAGTTAGTGTAGTGTAAAAACACACTTTGCTAAAACGTTTCTGAAATTATTATTAAAGCACAGCACGTCTTTAAAGGTTCTTATCCGTTACATGTAACTACAGATATCCATATGGGTCATATATATGTGTGATATACATATGGGTCACTCTAGAAAATGTAGGTAACTTTTGAAAGCAAATACTTTTCAATTTCGAAACCTTTTGTTTTCTTTTTTTTCAGTCTTACATATAAGTGTTACCTGCTAGAAGTAACCATAAATAGTTTCCCAGCTAAGTGTCAATTATTTTATTCATTAATAAAAAACTGCTTTGTACACGGAAAACAAAATGTTTACAATCGAGGCCAATTTAATATCAAAGTAGTATTTTTTTTAATTGTGCAAACAATGAGATATTTTAATGATTAGAATTTTTAGGGAACTATTTTTTTTTCTTCGATGCTACAATCTGCACATGTTAATTATATGAATACATGTTCAATTTCGTTTACATTAATTTATATACATGAAATTCGAGTTCACGGAGGTGAGAGTTCACAATAACTACACATTTTGGTTTGGCCTTTTTTTAGGTAACGGAGGTGAGAATTTATTGTGTGACATGATTCCTTATTCTACTAAAACTGACTAAAACACAATACTAAAAAAAAAATAAATACACTTAAACAATTAGTATTTGAGGCACTTGTGAAAAGAATAATAAATAAATGAATATATACTTTCAATTAAACAAATTATAAGGTACCATAAACAGTCCCATCAGGTGTGTGGCAAGATATGGAGGTGAGAATTCTTATATTGTGAACCAAAAATATATTGAAATAAAAATTATTGTTAAAAAATTGTTGTCAGGTTAAATAGATATATTTTTGATGAAATTAAAAATAATTGTTAAATGAATTGCTTCTTAAATTTGTTACAGTAAAAGGCATGTGACAGAAAAGTTACACTTTTAAAAGAAAAAATCATATATGTCCCATAAAAATTTAAAAAAAAAAACGTTTATTTTTACAAACAACTTAGAAAATATTTTTTTTTCCGTATTACCGAGCCATCAGATCAGTCTTGGCAAAAAGACAGAAACAAAAGGTATTGCTTAAAAATATATATACTTAAAAAAAAAACAGTTACTTTTAATATTTTAGTTCAGACACAGTAACTGTGACAGGGTTAATACATCCATTGCAATAGTTTTAGAAATGATCTTTTGATGTAACGGAAACGTCAATGCAGAGCAACAAAGTCAATATTATCACGACGGTCTTGCGATTGGTAAGATCTTTTAATATAAAACTTAATTATTTGACAACAGCTTTGAAGTTTATAACATTATCAGAAAAGGAACCATTCCTTTCAATAAGTTCACTATATAACGCGAAATCAAACTGTGGAATCAAACTGCGGAAATGATGAGGGCCTGAGGCGCTTCCACCTAAACCGTTGATTAGAGGGGAAGACAGTACGGAATAAGTTATACAATTCACTTCTCAACCTCATTTAAACCAAGTTGTTCGTTAGGCTGCTTTGTTTGCGTTTTCAATGTTAGAGCTTCCCAAGGAATTTACGCTTTGATATGTTGGAAAATCAATATAGTTAAACTTCCTGGTTTGTCATTTTGTTCTGATAGAATTTTAAATCAGAATGAAATCTTTTGTTGACAGTTGATTTGTAACAAATGTGAAGGAATAGTTTTGTAAATGACAGCTCAGAAGCTTATTAAACGAATTATAAATTGTGTCCCTCTGAGTAGTAACCTTTGAAAAAATATAAATAGCTTTTATGGCTTCTAGACATGTAATAGAATGCAAAATCCACATGCATGGGAGTTGAAATTTCAAGAAGAAATTAATTTAAAGTTGAGGCTAAATTTTATGGTAATAAACATTATTATTCTTTTCGATAATGCAGGCTTGAATGGAAAATTCGACTTCAGAAAACATTACCTTATTTAAATCAACAATAGCAGTTTGATTCTTTTCTCTATTAAAAGTGATATTGTTCCAAACTGTGAATTTAAAGTGTCGTCTTATAGAATCAAGGAAGTATAGAAGGGTTTTAAACAGATGAGCGTTTTGTTACATTTACTCACACAAAATACCAAAGATGAAACCTGTTTTTCTTTGCATGATCCTTATTTTGTATAAAAAAAAGAAAAGAAAGAAAAAAAAAAACTAGTTTTGACATTTAGAGAGAAAGTTTAATGTTGCTATAACAGTTCAAAACATGAACTCACGGTTTGTTTAATTGACACGTGAGCGTTTCTCATGCTGGCGAATTTCAATGGAATTAAAATTCTTTTCAAAACTGTTTTTGCCAAGAAATGCATTGCATCAGTCAAGTTTAAGAACTTTACTAACAGTAACCAATGATTGACAATGCTGTATGGCGCCAATGTTGATCTATAGTCTGACAACTGATGAGATGGAAAGATAAACATTGGGCTAAGAGGCGGAAATGGACGAATCGATTAGTTTTTACGAATGCCAGCTTTTGCAGATGATTTTACTTCCCCCACCTAATTCATATATACTGGTTCTAGTTGGACATTTCATAATTCCGCAGCAACCGTCGACAGACTGTACCTGGTGACAGTGAAGAAAATGAGATGAAATTGGTTTTACTAGGTTGCCACGTGACAATTTGTCCCGTCGACGAACTTCAACGGATGTAAGATGCTCTTCATTGCTATTTTCGCAAGGAATGCGCTGCATAATTCAATGTAAAATCCTAAATCAACCAATACCAACCAATGATGGCCTGCAAATTATCACTCAAAGTAGAATGCAACTACGTGTTCCAAAATCGCGAAAAAAGCAAATCCAAAACAATTTTTCTGTGAGTGCCTCAAGGCAGTTCGACGCGTTGCCGAATTTCAGCGAAAATAAAATGCTATTTATTGCTTTTTTGTCAAGAAATGTTACAGCATCGTTCGAGTTCAAGTAGTTAAGGCAGCAGCATCGAATGAATGTCTGGGACTTATTATGTCAAAAGAAAAGATACTAAATACAGTAGAACCCCGATTTTTCGTTTTCAGTCGGACCAATGATAAAACATCGTACCAAGCGGGAAAACGAAAATCGGATGTGATGATACAAATCTAAGCGTGTACAGTGGAACATTGATTTTACGTATTAAGTAGGAGTAATAATAAAAAACGTACTAAGTCTGAAAACGTAAAATCAGGGGCAATGGTACAAATTTAAACGTTACTGAAAAATACGAGCAGGAAAAGTGCCAGAATGTCTTCAAACAGCTAAGAAACACATTTTATTGAAAATAAAAGCCATAGAAAAAACTCAATGTGAGTCTTGAAGAAAGGAGCTAATGTGTGCATTATATGACTTCCTTTTTGTTTCCAATTTAATGTCATTTCCCCATTACTGGCAAATTTAATGTGATTCAATAGTTTACTCTCTAAATATCACCAACAATGGCCAAATTGAAATCAGACTTAAAAAAAAAACGCCAAATTTGTCGTGAAGTTGGCGACAAAACTTGGCGACCCAAAGACTGGCGATATACCGCCAAGTGTCCGCCAAATTATAACACGACTTGAGTTTACATCGAAATTAACAATGATTTCCCCCCAAAAAGGGGCAAAAGACCTCTTTAGAAACACCCGAATGCAAACAAAAGGGGAGGTGCACAACTAGACCCCACTAGGAGTATACGTACCAAATTTCAACTTTCTAGGACCGTTCTTGAGTTATGCGACGCATATACAGACATCACGAGAAAACTCGTTGTAATTAACTCGGGAATCGTCAAAATGGATATTTCGCGTGTCTTTACGTTTTTCGGCAATTATCCACGTGTGGTCGAGTCGAAAAAAAAAACTCAACATTCATTCGGAGTAGAGTAAAATGGAAATTAAGGTCGATTTTTGAGTGAAATTTTTTTTTGCGAATACAATACTTCCTTTTTTGTAAAAGGAAGTAAAATATGTGTTTTATTTGTTTTAAGAAAAATATATTAAGCGGGTTATCTGTAAAAAGATAACATACAATCTGAAACTTTTTAGCATTAACGGTAGATCAATTTTAAAGGACCAGCAGAAAATAACGTAGGGCGCAGAATTAAGTAAGAAATGGACAATGTAGAATCGAGGTTCCACTCTATTATGTAACAATGAAGACAATGATAGGTGTTTGTGGAGCTTTTAAGCTGATTTCTACATGGAATATTCTGTCCATCCAAGGAAGCAAATGCAGAAACATTTTCTTAATACATTTTTTGAACAGTAACAAGTCAGAAATAAGCTTTATTTTCATTCTGACACGGCTGCAAATGTTATGCTAATATTTCTCAGCGAAACGTATACCTGAGCAATAAAAGCAGAAGAGTAATAATGTCAGCTAATTCTGCAAGATTGCTGCCGTTCGTATCCATCATTATGCATCAGAGCTCTCATTTTTCTCAAGCAGTCACATGTAGCTACCGTCTTCGAGAACATAACTCATTCGCTACATTCATACAACCGCTTTGCCAGAGCCCGTGGGAAAATATCGCTTACTTAGACAAAAATAACGAAGCGTGAGGAAGATCTATTACGTGAGATATTCCCGTTGAGAAAGAAAAATGTTTCCTAAGAAAGATATCTGGTGCTTATCGATTAAAGAAACATGTTTGTTAGAGGGTAAATGGATTGCGTACATATAAAGTCATTTTATATGTTTTCGATACTTTGTGTTATGAAAATGAATATATCCAAGATTGGGAGGTTTTGTTTTGAAAACAATATTGAAACAAATTCCTCCTTACTTTAATGTCATGTCCTGGATTATTCTTGTTTAGTGGTTTTGCCAAGAGCTACGAAGTTAATTTTGAGATAAATTTATTTCCTTACAAATACAACTACTTTCCGACTTATAACCATGCTAAATGCAGTTCTTTCTGGTTATATTGGCCAGAAGTTTCCTGACTAAACCATGACATATCAGGATGAAGTCACATTATTTACATTATATTGAAATTATATTCATAATAATATGAATAATTTCCGGGAATTCATGTAATTGTAAATTCAAGATGTTTCTGGTAATAATAGGCGGAAACATTAGAATAAGACCGCTGCTTAAAAACATGGGACGTAGATATATTTTTAATTCTGTTATTACACTCACAGTTTTTAACACAGTTTTTTCATGACAAAGAGCAATTCAATTGCAAAAAAAAAGCGGTTAAATTGGATGAAAAAATGGTCTAGATGATTCTTCAGGATGCTCATACGTAAGAACGTAAACCACGATTTAACTAGATTAAGTTAAACCAGAGGCGGTTAAACAGAAATTAAAGTGAAGTGATTTGAGTGAATTATCGTGATTACAATAGCTTCTTTACTTCTCAAGAAGAAGGTTCTCAAAAGTAAGTAAGTGATCAAGCAATGTGTTGCAGAACTTTAGGGTGTTTTATGTGAGCAATAATTACGTCAAAAGAAGTTAGTACAAACCTTCCTTTCGTTAACAGTGTGAATGGTCAGTAGAACAAGCATACAAAAAAAGTTTTTATTTATTTTATAGGGTCTGGGGGGGGGTCATACTTGAAAGAAATGGCTAGAGCTTGGAAATAAATGTTCGAATAAATGAAATTTTTGTTTCAGGGTAGGGCAGTTAGAAAATACATTTTGAATACAAAATTTTATAACTGGAAAAAAAATTTTTTTTTTTTTTGTGAATATGAAATTTTTTAAAACCCAAACACCTCTCTCAGCTTCCTTGGGAAATTTTGCTTGTTAAATTTATGAACAGATTGACTGCACTGAAAGCTTCCTTACATGTCTCAACAACTCTTACTCATTAGCAGTTAGCTGAATCTATTTTGGATAATTTCTTAGAACACTTTAAGTAAGATGGGGTAAAGTAGTCATAATATTAGGCTTAAATGAATATTGTTCTTTTAAAATCACTTAATCTTTAAGGATAAGGCAAATATAAGTATTGATTTCACTTAATATGTATTGTTTATATTGTAAACGGGGTTAAATATACGAGTATATGCGTATGCATACGCATACACTCGTGCAGGGATGTATGTATACTTATTCACATAAATGCACCAATAAATACGTATATGGGTACCTGCAAGTATATTTTATCTATACAGATATACATTCGACTACACACGTATACCCGCCTATACTCGTTGTACACGAATACTTATGTATACTCAGGTAGACACATATATACGCGTACGTACTCGAGTAGACACTTACATACAAGCATGTGATAGAAATGTATACAGGGTGAGTTTAAACTCTTGTTCAAATTATTAAAAGGTGTTAGAGGTGAGGATAAGAAGTAGGAATCATAAGACATATATGGTCACAAACACAACGCTGACGCGCAACATGCACGCAAACCCAGAAGCTGATGGATGCAAAATAAGTCACAAATTAATTACACAAAGACAATTTTACACAGCATTTTAGGTTTTAAGAAAGTTTTAAAGCGATTGATGAAATTTGCGGCTTGCAGCTGTAATGCATGATGCGTCAAAATCGCAAAGCACACTCTGTTGCAATAACGAGACTTTTGAAAAACTTCCATCAGTCGCGGCGCCTTTGTTGTGGTGCGTGTAGAGCTACTACAGGACGTTTAACAACTGCTCTAAAAGTTTTTTAAAAACTAAAATATTCGGTAAAATCATCTTTGTGTTACAAATTTGAGACCTGTTTTGCATCCATTAGTTCCTCTCTTCGTGTGAATGTAGTAGGTCAGCGACCATAAGTTTCTTATGATTGTTTGTTCCTTATCCTCCTATTTCACACCCCTTAGATTTTTGTCAAAGATTTTGTATTCAGTCTGTAAGCATACATTTGAATTAGCGGATATACTCGTGGGGATATATTCATGTACTGGTGTATACAAAAAAATGCACGTATATACGTCTACACAGGTAAATAATTGTGTTTACACATAAACATACGTATATACTCGTGCTTCTATATACGTACAGACACGTAAAGACACTTACTGTATGTATCCACGAACTAACTCGTATATACCCGTATGTGTATGTATGTATGTACAATTATATATTCGAATATACGTCTGCTACACACCAATATACTCAGGTATGCACGTACATACTCGAGATAGAAATGCATACACGCATATGATGTTCGTTTATAAGCGTACATACCCGTATATACACGTGACACACATATCCTCGTGTAGACACGTATATGCTTCGGTAGGTAATGACGTATACAAGTATACATGCTTATATACTCGTGTATACATGTACATACTTGAGTAGACACTTCCATGCATATATCCGATGTATACATGTATCTACTCATTTATGAACGTGTTTACTCTTGTATACACGACACGTATATGCTCTTGTATACCCGCATATACTTGTGCATATACTTGTAACTATACAAATAACCGAAATATACAAATATTAGAGTTATTTGAAACGGTTTTGCATCTATTTTCAACTATGACCACTTTACCCTATGCTATGACCACCTTCCCCCACACCATGGGGTAAAGTGGTCATAAATACATAGGGAAATGAAAGGTTTACAAAACTACTTAAATCAATATTTTTTCCTGAAATTCAATGTGACTTGCCAATTATGCAATGTATAAAATAACAACAACAACAAAAAGAATTGCTTGAAGAATTTATTGTATGTATTTCCACTTAAGTTGAAAATCTACGATTTTTTGACCACTTTACCCCACAATACCCTAGAGAAGACGTCACTTAAAACGTTAATCATGATTGCTTTTAATATACCTGATGTAAAATATCTAAAAATAATTTTTTAAGAAATGAGTCATATATTCGTTTAAAAATAAATTAATAAGAACAATTCGACAAAACGCTCGCAAATTTATAAAAATATTAGCTGTGTACGGATTGTGCGGTCTATCTTAAAAACGAAAGTTTTGCTATTTGACGCATGTTCATCAATCAGGGTGAAGTCAAAGAAATGAAATAATGTAAAATTGCCCATCATTGTGTAAAAAAGAGCATTTTTATCATTCAAAATTCAAGTTTAGACCTCTTTGCATATATTTATAAAAATCCAAAAATTACCATAGGTGAATTCCTGTGCAATAAAGAACCGAGTGCTAAAAGTGGCATAGATCCGATGTAAACTGTAGATTTGATTACGAGCATAAACATCCATATAAGTCCATTTTTGATATACGTATATCTATTAATCTTCCACCAATAAATTTCTTTTTGTCAAATTCTATCAATTAAAAAAAAGTATTCCTTAAATAGGTAATTTTAGATCAAAATCATAGCTAGACATACATGCACGATTTGACAGCCCCATCATTTCAAAATCAGAAAAGTATTCCTTTGTAGGGAATATATGACGGCAAACATATTTGATAAACTAAGAACAAAATGATTTATATCAGTTCCATTAGGATAGAAAAAGTCTAGAAAAATGCTGATGCAAACTCTATTTCTACAGCAATCCCTTTATTTAGTAGAAGATTAATGGCAAATATTAGTTTGTAATGAGCATCTAAATGCCAGATGGGAAACATAAAATAAAAGAATACATTCACAATCCTGTTAGGTTTTCCTTCTGGCGCCTTAATTAGTTCATTGGCCTGCTGAAGCTAATTGAAGGAATAAGAATAGTTGTTTTCTTAAACACAAACTTAGTAATACTTTTATCCCTTCTCGCAGATTTATGTATTATAAGAAAAAATGCATTATTTCTCTGCCATTGTGTTTGTGTATACCAGTATGCTTTTACAAAAAAAAAAAAAAAAAAAATCGACAAATCTACAGTTTAAATAATAATCAGCATTGTACATTCATTCGTCTTTTAATTTCTTTAAAATTTTTATTCATTTTTTTTTTATTTTTTCTCAATGCCTGAAAGCTAAATTCTTCGTAAACCTGAAGTAATTCTTTTTTAACGCGTTAATTACTGGTCATTCTGTAAAAGGTTCGTTTCTTTCCAACGAAGGTCCCAAGTAAAGGTAAAATAAATACAATTATTCGAAAGTAATACCATGCAACCGCGAGTTGGCACGAACATGGAGATAAATCACAAAATTTTGTATTAAAAATAAGTGCCAGCTCGATAACTTTAGCTTAATTAAACGACGGCCCCCTAATACATATTCTTAACCAATAAAGAAAGTTTCATTGAGTTATATGTTTCTCATCATTCTTGCAGCTCACTGATTACTGCAAGTATCTCTAAAATATTCTTTCCTTGATTTCTCATTTCTTTTTTTTTGCCATCTTTGTTCCTTTTACTCATTCAATTTAGTGACAGTTACTTTACGACGCGTGCGCGCACACACACACCTATAAATAAATATATAAACATATATATATATATATATATGGGTGGATGGATCGATGCATTAATGAATAAATGAAGAAATGAATGAATACATAAATGCATAACTAAATAAATATAAAAAGATAAGTTAATTAATTAATATATAATATGTATGTATTCATTAATTCCTTCATTTATTCATTAATGCATCGATCTATATATTATTCATTATGCATCGAAGCTATATATAATATCAAATCCTCTTCTGAAACTTTTATTCAAACAATAATATAAACCACATTCATCAGACAAAGCATTTTCACTTTTTTAAGAAATAAAAGAATCAGTTGAATTATATCAAGTGTGAAAGCTCTAACTATAAAACAGATAAAGCGAGAAAGAAGAATAGAAATGTCACTTAATCATCTTTGTGCAGCTTTAATTAGCCCATTGATTACATTCTTCCGAGTGAGAAGCGATTTCTCTGTTCAAGACTTTTTGTTTTCTTAAGGACGAACTTTGTTGTCTTTAGAAACTCCTCTTTTCTTTCTTCTATTTTCGTTTTGCAAAAAGTTACGAAACAGAGACAGCTTGTTAGGAAATCGAGAGAGTAAATATATTAGAGAGAGATACGAACACTTGGGAATTTGCGACCTAATAAAGCGCATTATTTTACTTTTTGTGTATTCTTACTTTGGAAATATAATATCTAATTTGTCCCAGATTACGATGAATCTATTCGAAATATTACCTGTTATAGCTTATTAGGGTTTCTACATGGTAAATATATCAGGCAGGAACACTGGCGACTTTCGTCTGCCAGATTTTCTTGTAATAAGTCTCTTCACTCCACAATGCACAAGTGATAGCAAAGAGTTGGGAAAATTATTATGATAGATTTCTATCACACCCGCAATCCATCTGAATAAAATTGAAAAGTACTTGAAATGACTATTTAAACTTTTTGTTTAAATTTCGAGAAAAATGCGTGAAATCATTGCTAAAAGATTGACGAACAAGTTAAACATAAAGTTAGATTATTGGTTATTGTCTTATTGTCCTAATGACGAATGCAATAATGCTGCTGATTCTAATGGTTGATAAACATTATCAGCAAAGAAGATGTATGACTGACAAAATACGAAATGAAAATAGATTTGAAACTGAAATGCTATTTCAGCAGTAAAATCGTTTACATTTCACTTCATTGGTTATGAATAAACAGGCTTTCGTAATGACTTTTTGACATTTATTGTTTTAATTTTTCTTATAATGGTAAGATTACAAGACAACTACAGTAACAGATATCAAAAGCCATCTAAACAAGAAGTAAAATAAATAAATAAACAAATGAATAAAGATCACGAAAAGCTGTTCTAGTGATAGTCTAAGAATCTAAAAAGTCCCTGGCCTTCCAGTTGCGTTTTGCAAGAGAGCGTTTGCGAAAGGCATTACAAAGGACAGGATCGTCATCATCCAAGATCCATTTTTAATTAGAAAAACTGTAGAAAGGACTTGAAACAATGAGAAAACGCTGCAGGCCTCTCAAGATACTACCCTAGTGAAAATGACCAGCTTTTACCGCCTTAAAGGCGGTTTTTGGACAGGCGGCAAAAGACGGTCAATGCCGGCTTTGACCGTCTTTATCTCAGATGGTAACGACCAGCTTTAACCGTCTTAAGATCAAGACGGTAGAGACCGGCTTCAGCCGGCTAAGGCAATGAAAGCCGGCATTGACCAAACCGCCTGCCCAAAAACCGCCAGCTTACTATACTAATGACAAGGATAAAGCTTATGCAAATAACACAAAAGGTTACAGTTTTAATGCATCTCACAAAACAATTCCTATTTTACCCTGCCTAAGTATATGATTTTTACTATTGTATTTTAAGATTTGAAGAAGATGGATTCAAATGCAAAGCGGTTATATAATCCCAAATATCATAATAAAAAACAAGGTGGTGCTTAGGGTAATCTCATACAATACTGAGATTACATACAACATTGTGACATTTAGCAACAATAGATTAAAAAGCAACAACTAAATGCAAACAGGACACTTAGTTCCCCCAATTGGGGGAAAATATACTTTAATTTTAAAAAGAATGTAAAAAAAAAAAATATATTAAGTTTAAAGAATACAATAAATACAATTTCAAAGCAATCAGATTAATATTACTTTTATACCAATAATGAAAACACTAAAGAGTTTAGCTTGCTGTTATAAGCCAACAGGAATGTGCAACAGTTATTTTAGGACCTTCTAACAACGGTCGGAAAAATATTAACAAGACAGATTTAGACACTGCTGGTCGGTTGGTCGGTCTTTGAATTTGCCTACAGAGCCGAGCTCTTTTACCCCAAAACTGAAGGAAGTAAATCTTTGTATAACGCAAAACGCCGAAGCTACATTGCGTCCCAGCGAACGGGGCAGTAAGTTAGAGAGCATTTCTCACCGGAGGAGAGAGTCAAGCGCCCGAAGGGAGCAGCCAAGCTGCATCAGTACCAAGTCATTCTTAGGGATAGGGGAGCTTTTCTCCCCAGGGTTGCGTACGGAAGTCAGGCAGGAGGCATCTTCATCTGGGGGCGCCAAGGGCAGTCGAGAGTTCTGGCGGGATGAGCCAATCCGCAGTTGGTGCAGAAGGGACCTTTTTCTTTATTGGGGCAGTCTTGCAGTCGGTGAGGGCCGGCGCAGAAGACGCACCTTTCCGTGATGTAGGTATAGGAGCAGTGCCCCTACCTTTGGCAACGGAAACATTGGAGTGGGCCACGACGGGTATGCAGCTTCTCCAGATGGGTGATGAAATCCCCGACTTTCATTCTTTTCGTAAAAAAATGTCCTCTTCTCTGCTTTCGAGTTTCCTGAGATGTACGCAGAAGATGGGGAGAGGGCCTTTCCGGTTGATGAATTGGAGTACGTGAATCACGTCTTGCTGAAGTTGCCAGAATGCAGATTTGATATCCTCCTGGCCAATGTCAGATGGGAGTCCTTTAACTACGACATGGGTTGGAGGGATATAGCCGATGGTTGGGGTGTGGAAGTCGATAGCATGATCTTTAGCGTAGTTCTCCACTTCAACTTGGCCATTTTCGGAAGAGGGGGTAATGATCCTCCTCCCTGATGAAAATCCTCTTCAGGGTTCTTTTTCTTGATTTCCTCGATAACGTTCTTAGGATTGGCAGCGTTGATAAGCACGACCGGTTTTCTTTTCTTTTGGCTAGAGGCGCCGCTCAGCTTTTGGTGAAGGATCTTGTTTTCCTCTTCTAAATGGGCGACCTTCTTGAGCAGGATTTCTGCCTCCTGGTGCTGCTGTAGTAATATTTTCTGGGTTACGCATGTGTTTGAACATGACTCTCTTCAGTAGTACCGCATCTCCTTTGGAGATTTCGTCGTAAGAAACTTTTTATCCTATTTCCTGCGGTTACGAGTTTTTGTTTTAAGTCCTTCAAAAATTGCATATCATGACTTGTTAATAGCCTCACCTATTCCTGACCATGCGATGCCTAAATCCTTGTATGTGGCTTCGAGTGTTGGGTAGTCTTCCATCTCATCGTCGGAGTATGCTGATGTAAACGAGCAATGGCTTTGCGAGTCATCATTCTTCGTCATGTCTTGGCTGGAATTACTGCCGGCGTGAAGGGGAAGGGACGCCGCGGTCACGGGGGAACTCCCGTTGGCCCCAAGCAGGGCCTTTTGGTTGTTCTGCCCCTTCGAGATTTTTCGTTTCGCCATCTCATTAGAGCATGTCTTCCTCAGATCAATCCTGTCCTGAGTGTGTGTGTCGACTTCAAATGAATGGTGAGTAGACACTGCTGAGCACAGACCTTCTTTATGTACAATAGAGCTTGAAAATACAAGGTAATTGGGGCTCATTCCACCTCGGGTTACCCGGAAAATTCCTTCAAATTAATTTTTTACCCTTTTCTGATGACATAAGGAGTAGCCACTTTTACTTCCTTATAGAAAGAAAAGCAGTATTTTTGTCGTGAAAAATTATCACTGAAATTTCAACATAAATTTTGTTTTTAATTACCTCTAATTGAATTTGGGCTTTTTTCCACAAAGTCTGTATGTATGTATTTACCCGAGCATATTGGTAGGCAACCAAACATATATTTTGACCGAATCCATTTCAATGAGTTTTGTCATAACGCTTGTATCTGTGTGCTTGTGAGCATATATATTTATAGACTGCAAACGTAACTGCACAGCATCAAATGTATCTGCGAACGGCGTGCGTCTATATTATTTAGCTATCATGCCTGTTCCCCATTTTAGAGATAAGGGTGAGTAGAGATTGAATAAACACTAGCTAAAAAAAATAACTTTACAATGTTCGATAACGATACAGTGAAAACAAGCCGTTCTGTGACTCACACAAGTTGGAAAGTCAAATCTCCATGCCGGCATGCCGTAGACACAACATTCTATTTTTGCGGAAGAAGTAGGAGTAGGTAATTACTTGAAGGAGTACGAATACTCGGGAGAGTGTGGATACATCACCGCAAATCTATAAATTTTAAATTTGTAAGGCTGTTCAACAAAATTGTTTCAAAGAAATGCTAATGATTTTCATGGAAAATAATTAAAATTTAAGTAAGAATAGAATTAAGTTTGAACACAAAATAAAATGTTGCAAAAGTTTTTATTTCTTTCGCCATCTTTTAACTCAATAAAAACTTAAATGGATCAGTTTATTTATTAACGAATTTGTTTGTTTACGTTTGCTCTTCATGGTTGCTCGACTCGTTTGTAGACAACAAGCAGCCCTGTAAAGAGAGCTGTGAAAATCATACTGCACTAATAACATTTAAAAATTAAAACTAAATGTTTTTTTGATTTACTTTTGTCCTACAATAATTTACATTGTTTTAAAATATAAATAAAAGTGTTCAAATGCTAACAAGCCTCCGTTTGGTCTTGTAGCCCTTCACTGCACTATCATATTTGATGCATAATTTGTTTTCTCAGTATTTTGTCTTTTTCTAAATGCTGTGTTAAATTAGGAACATGAATGCATGCCTAAAAATCATTATTTGAACCACATTAAGTGTAGTTGACATCGATAGTCAGTTAATTCTTCCTGTTGCATATGTTGACACATTTACAAATTTTTTAGCATTTAGAGTCTTACCTCTTAATGGTTTCATAAACTGCTTATATGATTACATATCATAAACCTCTTCGATGAAATATATTACTTACTTTATAAATGCAGTGAGTGATTTCAATTTCAGGTATCGAAAATGTGATAACATCCCTTCTTTAGAAAATGCTTTAAAAAAAATAAAAAAAAAATCCTACCCAAAAGGAACTAGACAATCACAATCTGACACTTTTTTGTTTATTTTGGGGGAAAAAAGTAATTACATTTTTTATCCATTACTTATAATTGGCATCTTATTAGTTTAAATAATGTTTTATTATTATGTTTGCAGAATAGTGAAAAAACAAAGAAGTTATACGAACAAAAATTTTAATCTTATCGCTATCAATATTCTGCACGTATAATATCATAAAAAGTATGCAAGTATGCAATCAAAGTTTAGTTGCCGTGTGCCTTTTGACAACAATTTCAATATTTTGTCTGATTTGATGGTACCGAATGGATTTTTTTTTTTTTTTTTTGTATCATTAACCAAATTAGTATTGCTTGCTTGATCTTTCAAATTGTCATCGGTACTTAACTGTAGATTTTCCTCTTTGGTACAATGTGGCATTGAGCAATGACAGCCTTCACCAATTGGGGTGAAAGTTGATACCGGCTTTGATCAAGACAGTCAACGGCTGTAAAGGTGATAGAACCATCTTGCCTGAAGCTAGTACTGCCTTTGACAGTCTTCAAGTTAGGTGGTCAAAGACGGTAGCAGCTTCAAGCTGAAGGCAGTACCGGCTTGTAGCAAGACGGCTGAAGGAGGTACCGGCTAGCAGCAAGACGGCTGAAGGCGGTACCGGCTAGCAGCAAGACGGCTGAAGGCGGTACCGGCTTGCAGCAAGACGGCTGAAGGCGGTACCGGCTTGCAGCAAGACGGCTGAAGGCGGTACCGGCTTTTTTCTAAGGTGGCAGAAGCCGGTCATTTTTACTAGGGTAGTCATGCTCAGTGACGAGCCTAAACTTAGCTAGAACGTGAACTGCAGAAAGAACTTGAAACCATGAGAAAACAGTGCAGGATTTTCAGGAGACAGTCATTGTTAGTGACGTGCCTAAACTTAGCTAGAACTTGAACTGCAGAAAGACCGGTGCAGGTCTTTCAGGAGACTAGTCATACTCAGTGACGAGCCTAAACTTAGCTATCATTCTTTGTATTGGCCTATTTGGAGCTAGGGATATTCTTTTTTTTTTTTTTCTTCCAAGAGTCTTGTATCATTCTAATAGCTAGCCTCTTTTGAAGCTACTCTGTCATGGTATTTTGGATTAGTCGTTTTATTGTTACAAAAGTTAATTGCAATGTTAATTCTCCGTCATAAAAAATGCTTACCGGGATGACGGTCATTAGCTTATTGCCGATATGTTGCCACTTAGTTGTTCTTTTGAAAACCAAAGCAACACTATTTTACAGCAGAAGAAATTTATTGGTATCGCATTTTTTGTTCCAACAGGTTAAAATGCGTTTAAATATTATAGCAGAAATTAGTAAATGGAAGGAGCAAGTCCAGTAAACTTAGTAAAAGCTGAGGCAAAGACTCCAAGTCATGTGGCTCAAAAACGACAAATGATTGACAGGTTTTTGCGTGAGAAACCTTATTTCTTCCAATTTCTTGCTTTAAAATATATCACGTGACTTGGAATATTTGCTTCACTACTTCCATTTTATTTCTTTCCAATGCAATGGTTTTTTAATTTGATTTATGCACTACCTTTTATCATTTTCGATTATTCCTTTCAAAGAATCACTTGTTTTTCAACCCCAGATTAACAAAATTACAACTAGAAACTATTTTAAATTTACTGAATACCGCCTAAACTAATTAAAGTAAATATATTCATCCATGACACCTTCATGCCCATTTCATATATTTTTAGAAAGGATTAAATTAACGTTTAAACACAACGCGAACAAATTTAAAAGTATCGTTTGTTAGATTTAAACTCATTAAAAAGCAACTCACAACCAATAGCAGAACCAAAAATAATGAATATTAAAGTCCGAGCTGATTGTGCCTGAATGTCTTCATTAAGTGACACACCCATGCATATTCCAAGCGTTTGTAGCCTTAGTAAATACATTCACATAATGCAAATACTGCTTACTTTGAGACCGACTATACTGCAGATGCTTTAAACTGGAAAGCTTTCGATTTAATGAATTCCCAATATTCGTGTTCAATCCAATTGCGTGGAACCTTAAGACTTCAGCGGCTCATTTGAGACTGTCTCTTTGGGCTGACTTTGAAAGATTCCTAGTAGACTCGCTTCGCTATTATTTAAACTGAAACCTTCATTAGATTCGATGTTTGTAGTTGAATTGCAGTATTCCTGCGAGTTTATGTTGGAATTTGAATTATCTAGTTTCCAGATATTTTGAATCATTTCAGATAATCCTAGAAATATATTTTTTAATAAATTTTTAATCCAGGACATGATATATGTTTCCATGTTTGTAGTTAAAATAGCAGCATTGACGCATGTTTATTCTGTTGCTTCACCCAGCCTTATAGTGATTTTGTAAGATTTTACTGTATTTAAAATCATTTCTTCAATAATTACCTGGCATATATTTAAGTGTTTGTAGTTGAAACAACAACAATCAAACGAGACTATTTTTATTCAGTAAACTACCTCCACGTCCTTTAACGCTTTCAAAAAAAAAAAAAAAAAAAAAAAAACTGAATGGAGATTCATGCATGCATTTTAACTAAACAATTGCAAATTTTATATTTAAACATTCATGTTGCTTTCTTCCCCCTAACTTCCAATAACATAAAACCGTTTAAGGCTACCGAAATCTGACTAGTTAAAACCTAATTTTTAAATCGAAAATTACTGCTTTACATCTTTACTGCTTACTGATTTTTCGGTAATCCCCACTAAATGATCAATTTTATCTCCACTACTAACGTGCATAAACAAGTGACTGGACCAGTCTTGAGAAACCTCCTCTAACTTCCACTTTGCGAAGTTGGTGCAACTTAGATTGATCTGTCGCAGTTAATCTGCTTGCACGATTTGCACGTGTATGTGGGTATTCCGTTTCCATTAATGAACTATCCTTTTCTAGCTTTTACAAACACTGATATAAATTTAGCTATAGTTTAAATGTGTGACTGTTTTTTTTTTATCTTTTAAGCACTATTTTCATACACTAACATAGTTTTATACCTTTTTTTAGATTAGCTGCGAATTCGCTTATCCGCGGCTATCGTGCCATCCTATTTCGTGGATATTAGGGAGTTTACTGTAATTCAAAGTTTCTAGTCACTTTGAATGATTTTCAACCATTTAAAAACATTTTTTTAAAAATTACCTGTAAGTGCTTTTAAAAAATCGCCAGTGAAAAATTCAAAATTTCGTCTTTCTGGTCTACGAGCTATATGCGACTCTTTTGCATTTTGTCTTGTCCTCCATAAAATAATTTCTTTGCATTAAAAAGGAGATTCCTTATTACCCCAAAACAGGAATTTTCAATTTCTGTGCTTGTTGTGCATTTACAATTTTTTCAAACTTTAATGTTTTACACTTTATGAGTAAAATTAAACATTTTATTTTTATATTCACATTACCATTGTAACTTACATTCTCATTCTTTTCTACAAACAATGTACATATTTCAGAAATAGTTTTTCACCACTTTATTAATCTACTTTTCAATTAGTTTCAGCAAACTTGAAATAATTTTGAGGAAAAACAAAGGGAATTTGTGCTTAGGGTAGGAAGAAAGAGACAAGGAAGCTGCATTGCGTATTGCACACATCTGAATTTCAAATGTCGCAAAATAAAGTGTGGATTCATTATCATCATTAGCTTGACAACCCATTATGAGTTCTGGCCTTTTCCATAATTTTCTTAAAGTTGGATATGTTTTTGCTTGACTTCTCCAATTTTGGGATTTAACAGTTTTGAAACCTGTTTCCAAGCAATCCAGCCATAGAAGTTTTGGTCTTACTCTCGGTCGTTAGCCAGTTGGTCCTGCATGTAAGATCTTAAGTGAATGGATTCAAGGGACATGCGCATTACATGTCCTAACCATATCAGTCTTTGAAATTTAACGTATTTTACTGCGTCTGTATTTTTAAAGCATCTGTACAGCTCTAAGTTGTACTTTTTTCTCCATACTTCATTTATTTCCACTCCCCCAAAACTGTCACGTAGAAAGTGTAGATTCAGTTGGTTTTATAATTCCTCGAGAAGTGTGGATTAAAATACTGCCACAAATTGTCATCATAAAACACAAAAATAATTAAAAAACTTTTTTCTGCATTAATAAATCAAAACTAATAGTATAATACATTGTAGTTCTGGTCAAAAGTAGTAGTTTGTGAATGATGATAAATAAATCGATCTCTCTCCATATCACAAATTTATTCAATTGTGTGGTGTTCAAATGTATACATGAATGAAGAGTACATATATGGGGCTTTCATTAGAATTTAAGTGGTTTACGTGAAAAGGAGTTTGGTCCACAGGAATCAATTCGAGACTGGTGTCGGACGAGTCCATTATAACTACAGCAAAACTTGGCTTTGTGCGAGAAGACCGCATCAACTGTCGTTGCAACCTGCAGGACATCGCCTCTCTTGGGCTTGTAATCGTATTTGTTGGGCAGTAAACGACTGAAAATTTCGTATTTGGTCAGTTGAGTCATGATTTCAGTTGAGAACAGCTAATGATAGATTTCGAGAGTGGTGAAGAACCCGCGAAGTAATCAACCCCAGTTGCTAACTAGACGAATGATTGTACAATATGGTGTGGGCTGATTATATATGGTGTACACTAAGTTTTCTGATCCAAGTGCATCTATCACTTACTGTTCATATTTATGTTAGCTATTTTAACCAGTTGCAACCATTTTTGGACATTTAAAGAACTAACTATAGAATTTGTAAGGGTGGGAATGTTCCATCTTGCCATAAACTGTGGCAACTAGCTCGAAGAACATTCTGGACAGTTCTTATATCTGATTTGACCACGTAGACCGACATGGCCCGACATAAAGTCCATCAATCACTTATATGACATGAACGAGAGGCCATGCAATGCTTAAAACCTTGTACCGGCAACGCTGTTCCACTTATGCTGTCGTGTGCAAGTAAAGGGCGGTAACTGTAAATTTTTCATTTTATTATTTTATTTTTTACATTTTTGTCATTTATTGTACGTTATCTTTATTGTACAAGCCCGCTTATTTGGTTTCCGCTGAAATAAAAAAGGCCTCGAGGAAAAAGTTGAATTCCAACATTTTCCTACTGTTGGCACTGAATCCATCACACATTTCTTCACATATTTCGAAAACTCATTTCTGCAAATACTGCTGTTTACCTGCACAAGGTAATAAAAATGTCTATAGCGGCAAGATGCTTTAACTCGTATCACGGGGACTTCTAACGACTCTTTGAGTCCATTCCTTGTATGCTCGAAACGTTTGAAAGAAAAATTAAAAAGAAAGACATTAAGGTAAAAAACACTGAAAGATTTACTATTCAGTGGAGTGAAGCTATGCAACTCTCACAGAATAAGATTTAAATGTTAAGTTTAAAAGAAACTTTCATTTTCTTTGTAGAATTTAAGTATGCATAGATTTTTATGCAAAACATTCATATAGCAAAACATACATTATATTTCAGCGTAAATAAGTTTTAAAAAATGTGCGAAAAACATCTTACTTCTGGTAATTTAAAATTAAGAAAAGAAAAAAAGGAGAAAAAAGTTTCTACTAAAACATGTTTTTATTTTATTTTCTTCGCTTTCTTCCTGTGCTTTCGTCGAAATATAAGATACACTTGATATAAATCAAAAAACAGTAGTAAGAATAAAAGTATTGCCTATCTTCGATGGTACCTTTAATTGACTCAATGAATTGCGAGGGGAAAATACAAAAGAAATCATTGTTTTCCTATGCAGGACCTTTGGTATTTTTCGAAGTTTTATTGCCTCCGTCTGCACTTTTTGTTCTATAGAAAACAGACATAAAGTGATTGTGACTGTAAGAAAAGAAGAAAAGAAAATACACGGGAGGAACAACAGAAAAGTATTGTCAAAAAACAGAGGTTGTTATCTGTAACGAGGATAAACCATAACTGTCAAAACAATGGTGTTAGCGTTCTTTGCTCGTAGCGTAATAATTGTAAGAAAATATCGTTACTGCATCTGACATATCGTTGTTGATGTTTTTATATAGCTTTTATAGAGTTTGATGGGAAATAAGTACGTAAATGTATTTTCGAGTGAAGCTAGCAGTTATTGTCAGAAACTTAATATACTTTATCAACAGTGTATTATATCAATAAGGGTGTAAATACAGTGCTGGCCAAATTATTAGACTATTTTTTTTTTTTTTTACACTATTTGTACTAAAATACTATTTATTTTACTGTTAAAGTACAGTACATACTGTACACTGATTATTACGTTATTTTAGCATAATTTAATGTTTGCAGGTGGCAGCACTGTCTGCTTTGTTTATGTTCTTTGTTTATCTACCTACCAGGAGCATAACCTCAATCAGCTTAAACAGTTCACTAGTTCTTTTTATTAGTGTGTTCTGTTATATTTAAAGTTAGTTTTAGGTAATTAGTGAGTATGTGTAAGTGAGCATATATAATAGTGAGTATAAACAATTGTTAACTTCCTTTTTTTAAAAAGTTAAGAAATGGTGTAAACATTGTGAAAAGTATGTCAAAAATACTTAAAATGCTAATCAAGAACAAGGGAATGCATACTAAATATTAAATAATTATTTCACTGTTCGTTAATGTGTCTATAGTTATGTAATCAATAAAGAATTTGCTTTTAAAACAGTCTTAGTCTAATAATTTGGCCATTGTCATTTTTATCTGGCTTTCGATTAAAAAGGACTTTTTAAACTGACAAAAAGTAGAAAAAAGGGTCTGCAATAAAAGGGAAAAAAAGTAATTACTTTTGCAAAAGAAAACAGAAGCATTCCTAGTGAGTTAAAGTAAGAAAAAACGTTTTGAACTCAAGTTAAAAATGGCTCTACTATTACTGTCTTTAAGAAAAAAGCATCGAACTTCAAACCATTGGTCGAATTTCATGGGGAGCAAAAAAAAACGCACATTTATAGTGACAAAAAAAGAAAACTGTAGAAAAATGAATTTATTTTTATTGATGGTTGTTTGCTCTTGTAATGATTGTAGTCAAGAAAACTAGGACTTACTTAAAAGTATTATATTTAACTTAGCGTATGTACAGTAAATTAAATTAAAATAACATTATAAATAAAATTGAAACCGTTCTTGGTTTATGAAAGTACTGCAACATGCAGTGTAATGGACGAGTGTCCAATGTGGTTAAGATACATCAGGTAGGAATTTTTTCTTCTCATGGAGCTTAGCCGTTTTATGTCTACAGTCACCTGTGCTGCCCTCTGCGGACAGCGCATTTGCATATTGGCGCAGACATACTCCCACCCTATCAGGAATTGAGTCCTGATAGGGACTTGAGTCCTGATACATAGGAATAGGAGATAGTTTGCAGATCGGTCTCTGGAAGATCCCTTTAGCTGTCTTTACTGTTGCAACGCGGACCAGGTCGTCCGCTCCCGGGTGAACTTCAAGAACCCTAGCCAAGGGCCACAAACCAGGTGATGAGGCTTCTTTCACTAACACAATATCGTTGACTTGAATGTTGGCATGAGGGGTGGTCCACTTTTGACGACTCTGCAGAGATGAGAGGTACTCCTTTGACTACTGCTTCCAGAAGCCTTTGCGGAGATTCTGGATAAGTTCCCACTTTCCTTTGAAGCTATGCTCGTTCCGGTTTGCTGGATCCGGAATTGAACTTATCACATCACCTGTAAGGAAATGCGAAGGAGTCAAAGCATTTATAGAGTCGGTATCATTGACGTCAACACATGCGATTGGACGTGAATTCAGAAGTGCTTCAATTTGAGTAGTTAATGTAGTTAGCTCTTCGAAGGTTAGAGCTGTTTCTCCTATAACTCGTTTGAGGTGAAACTTTACAGATCGAATTCCTGCTTCCCAAATTCCTCCAAAATGAGGGGCAGAAGGAGGAATGAAATGCCATTCAATTGAGAACTGTGTCAAGTAATCAACGACAGGATCCGAGCTAAGAGCGTTGAGCCAGGATTGTTCTATCTCATTCAATTTTCGATGAGCTTCATGAAAATTAGTGGCGTTGTCGCTGTATATGTGGCGAGGGGTGCCACGGCGAGCACTAAAGCGTCGCAAAGCAGCGATGAAAGCTTCTGTTGTCAGATCGCTTACTACTTCGATGTGTACTGCCTTAGTGGACAGGCAAATGAAAAGTGCAATGTAACCTTTCGTAACTTTAGCACCTCGACCTTTACTAAATTTTATAGAAACAGGTCCGGCGTAATCTATTCCAGAATGAAAGAAAGCTCTTTCTAAAGTCACTCGTGGTTTAGGCAGATTGCCCATGAGTTGTGAACTGTTACTAGTTTTGAATCTATGACATTTTATGCATTGATTAACACATTTGTTGATCAATCTTTTTCCTCCTATTATCCAATATGATTGCCTTAATATATGAGATAATAAGGTAGGACCAGCATGCAAATAAGCTACGTGTTTTTCGCGAATTAACAGTTCACTAAATCTGTGTTGTGATGGGATAATGATAGGATGTTTCCTGTTCATGGGTAAGTCTGCGTTCTGTAACCGACCTCCCACCCGTAAGAGACCGTTTCCGTCTATGAATGGGAAAAGTGACCGCAAAGGACTGCGTCTTTTCAGTGGCTTTTGAAGCCGAATGCATTTTTTCTCTTCAGAAAAATGTGTGTCTTGAACCCAGTGAATGAGTTTTTCTTCTGCAGCCCTTGTTTCTGCAGAAAGCAGTGAACCGAGGGTATTGCAAGAAGCAATATTGAATACGATTCTTTTTTTACAAAGATTAATAAATCTGTAGCAATATGCCAAGATGCGAATAATTTTCGATAATGATGAATATTTTTCGACTAGACGAACGAATAGGTCATTTGTTGAACTAGCATGAAAGTTAAACATTGGATTTGATTTTTCCTCAGCTTTAACTGCGCTAACACCGTCTGTAGAATGTAATTCAGCCGTAGGCCAATGCATTTGATTTGAATGTAGCCACTGCGGGCCATGCCACCACAGATCGCAATTTGGTAGACATTTAGGGTCGATACCACGAGAAGCGATGTCTGAAGGGTTCTCTCTGGAGGATACGAAATTCCAGTGAGCTGGGGGTAGAACTTCTATTGTTTCAGAAATTCTATTTGCGACAAAAGTCTTCCACTTACGTGGATGAGAAGATAGCCATGAAAGATTTACCTTTGAATCTGTCCATGCGAAAACGCGAAGATTGAAATTCTTCAACGAGTTGAGAACAGTGAGAAATAATTTTGATAACAAGTGCGCGGCACATAATTCCAGTCTAGGAATGGAGATTTGCTTGAGTGGAGCAACCTTAGTTTTAGCAACCAACAGTGAAACTGTTGTGGACCCGTCGACAGTTTGACGACAGTAAATCACAGCCGCGTATGCTAGTGATGACGCGTCTGCAAAACCATGTAATTCAATTTCGCATTCTGAATCAATGGTGACACTTCTAGGAATACTGATATCATTTATTTCGTTGAATGATGCCTGAAACTTTAACCATTCGGTTTCCATTAACTTCGGAATGGGTGAATCCCAATCCCCCTTGATAAGCCACAACTTTTGATAGAATATTTTGATTGTAACTACACAAGGTGCAAGTAATCCCAAAGGATCGAAAATACGTGCAGACTCCGATAGAATCCGTCTTTTAGTGTAGGGTGGTGAAAGTGATAAATTAACCTTGAATGCAAATGTATCATTTGTTGAATTCCAAAATAAACCTAACACTTTAGAACTAACGTGTGCATCACGATTGATTTCAAAGCTTGTTTCCGAGGAACATTGCTCGGGAAATTCTTCAAGGAATTTGGAAAAATTTGAATTCCATTTTCTCAAGTTAAATCCGTAGGATTGTAAAATTGACGCAATATTTTTGCAAATTGAAATTGCGTCTGAAAAATTACTCGAACCTGACAAAAGATCATCCATATATACGTCTTCTTGTAAAATGCGTGATATTTTAGGATTAGGTGTATCAAGAGCAATTTGTTTGATACATCTCGTAGCTAGGAATGAGGCGGAAGCTAAACCGTACGTTACAGTTTTTAACCTGTACGTTTGTATTTTATCTTCGGCATTGTATCGCCAAACAATTTGTTGATAAGGTTGATCTTCGTCCGATACTAAAATTTGACGGTACATTTTCTCAATGTCCGCAGTGAAAACTATTTTTGGAAATCTGAAGTTTAGCAATATTTCAAAAATATCTCGTTGTAATTTGGGACCCACTCCTAAAATTGAATTTAGCGAAGTTCCGTTTGAAGTTTTACAAGATGCGTCAAAAACTACGCGTAACTTTGTAGTGGTACTAGATGGCTTGAAAACAGCGTGATGAGGCAAAAAACACTGTTCATTTTTTAGAAGAATATCTGAATTCTTTGTTAAAGGCGACATGTGACCTGAATCTTCGTAGTTGAGCATAAATTCTTTATAATGTTTTTCGAATTCCGGATTGAATTTGAATTTTCGTTCCATGGCAAAAAGTCGTGAAATAGCCGCGGGTTTTGAATCACCTAACTCGGCTTGCGACTTCAAAAACGGTAACTTCACAACAAAACGTCCATCGAAATTTGTTGAATAATTTTCTTTAAAGTGTGTTTCTACGAATTCTTCTTCCGGTGAAAGAATTTTACTTTTCGCTACTGATACTTCTTCCATTTCCCAAAATTTTCTAAGCTCACTATCAACATTTAATTCGTAAATGTGTAAGCTAGTTGATGAATTTGAATTCGACTGATTTTCTGGCAGTCTTCCCGAAACTAAAAAACCAAAAATTGAGTTTTGAGCGATTAAATTACTTTCCGAACAATTTATCTGACCCGGAAGGAAAATAGAGAATAGGTAATCAGCACCAAGAATCATATCCACTTTACTTGGAAGGTAAAAGTTTTCATCGGCTAAATTAATGTTACTTAAATGTGCGAAATGTTCCTTTTGAATTGCTTCAGTTGGAAGTGGGGCCGTCAATTTATCTAGAATTAACGCATTTACGGGCAGTGCAATATCAGGGTTGAATCTGGAACTTAAATTAACTTCAACACAGCCTTTAGTTAAACCAATTTTAGAACCTGCAAGACCAGTGATAGGGAAACGTGCATTTTTTCTTTTTAATCCCAAAGAATTTAAACAGGAGTTGGATAGGAGCGTAGTCATACTTCCTGAGTCACACAAAATTCTTAAGGTTCTCGATTCCCCGCTAGCATCTTTGACAAAAACACAAGCTGTAGGTAATAACGCAAATGCAGCTCTAACGGCATTCACAGATACGCTTTTTTCGTTTCGTGTTGGGACATCAGTTTGTTGTACACTAGAGTTTATTTGCGGAAAGTTTTGACTTGAACCTTTCGAATGAAATGCATTCGAGAAAACATTCTTTTGCTCATAACTTTCATGCAGAAGTGAATGATGTTTGCGTTTGCAAAAATGACATGAATAAGAAGAATTGCATGATTGAATATCCGAATGCTTGTTAGATAAACAATTAAAGCACAATTTGAATTTATTCACGAATTGCTTGCGTTCTTTTACATTCATTTCTTTAAATTTCGGACATTTTGACAAATAATGAGAAGTGTCCTTACATTTTATACATCTATTAGATGCACTATTTTTATTACTTCTGGATGAATTTCTAATTTCATTGCATTCGGTTGAATTGCATAATTCTAAAGATACACATTTATTATTTAGAAACTCCAGAAACATTTCAAATGTAGGAAATTCTTCCTTAGTTGTATGTTTCGCCCATTCTTCCCGTGTCTTGCTATCCAATTTTTGTAATAAAATATAAATTAGCCAAATATCTCTAGAATCTGCTTTAGAATCTATAGATTTTAGACCTCTGATAACTTCGTCAGAAGTATCAGTGAGATTGCGCAAATTAGCACAGTTAGCGTTAACAATATCTGGTTGATCCATGAAGGTTTTAATTAAAGAAGAAATTATTTGTTTCTTATTATCATAGCGAGCTAACAGTTTATCCCAAGCTTCAGTATAACCAGTTTCCGATATAGGAATATGCTTGATTATACTTGCTGGTTCAAAACACAAAAGCCCTTTAAGATATTGAAATTTTTGAATGTTTGAAAGCCTATTATTTTTATGCACTAATGAAAGATACAAATCTTTGAATGAAGGCCAGTCTTGATATTGACCAGTAAAAGATTCAATGTTTAACTTGGGTAGCTTAAAATTATTACTTATTGAATTACCTATAGGCATACAATCATTATTTTGAATTTGCACTTGATTTAAATTCACAGACAAATTTTCAAGAGCTTTTAGTAGCTTGACTTTGGTTGCATAATATATTTCTTCGAACTGTTCTATTTCCGAAAGTTCTTCCGGCAATTCAGAATCAGCTTTGTTAAATTCAATAAATATAGTTTCTAATCTTTCTAGTTTGCTTCTTAAATCAAATTTATCAAATATTTGTCCTTCGACATTAATGAAGTTAGTTATTCTAGTTAGAGCCGCTTTGGCCCGTCCACGAAGCATTTTAACGGCTTTTTCATCAGTGCCGTGTTGCATTTGTGAAGTTTTATCTTCAGCACTATTGCCGGTCATTTTGAATGACGAATGGTAACCAAAGTCAAACTATTTGATTGAAAAGATATACTTATCTTTGAATTCTTTAAATGTTGAATCCTCGAGTAGAATCCATATGATCTCGCCCGGTGCCTCCAAATGTTTGCTCTTGTAATGATTGTAGTCAAGAAAACTAGGACTTACTTAAAAGTATTATATTTAACTTAGCGTATGTACAGTAAATTAAATTAAAATAACATTATAAATAAAATTGAAACCGTTCTTGGTTTATGAAAGTACTGCAACATGCAGTGTAATGGACGAGTGTCCAATGTGGTTAAGATACATCAGGTAGGAATTTTTTCTTCTCATGGAGCTTAGCCGTTTTATGTCTACAGTCACCTGTGCTGCCCTCTGCGGACAGCGCATTTGCATATTGGCGCAGACAATGGTTTTATTAAAACTTGAACAGTGGCTGAAATGGAGGAAAGCCATGAAACATCAAGATAAAAGCGCTTATATTTCCTACTATACCTAATGCGATGAACATGAATAAATTTCATGTGATGCAGAAAAAGTCGTTCTTTCAAATAATATATGTTATATTAATCTATACTAGCCTTTTACTTTCACTTACATGAGAATTAATGTGAAAATTGAGTACTAAGTAAAAATAAAATAAAAACGTATTCTTAAAGTCTATCGTACCTTCCCAGTACTAGCAAAAACAAAATGTGAAAATTCAACGAAATCTGTCAGGTAGTTTCCTAGTGGACTTCAAGCACAAACATTTGTAGACTTATTTTATTTATAAATTAGATGACTTAACAAAAACAAAAAAATATGAACATATTTAGGGGAAGGTCGTTTAGTATTCGACAGCGGGTAGTATCGGACAAGGGCTGCACGTACTGGGTCAACATAGTGTGCCGTATTGGGGAAGAAAGCCACGGAAACCATATTGGCTCCAAAAAACCGTTCGTTCTGGTGTGTAAAGCTAGTTGTTTGTTTATTGAGAGTATTTCAGTGCACGAACTTAACTTCTGGGGCATATATTTACACATAGAGTAAGTTATATTGTTTTATTGTTATGCCTTTACACTGATAGTATATTAATCTAAGTATTATGAGCTATAAAAGTGTCTAGCTTAAGTAATAACCTAGTGGTGGTTAAACAACTCTAAGCTTTACAGTCGGGTTGTATCGGACAAACCAATTTCGGGTTGTATCGGACAAAGTTACTGGCGCCAAAATAAAATACAGATCGTGTCTTTCTTTGTTCAACAGGTTGAAATGGAAAAATCACGACATAAACGGGATGAGAAACAAATATGAAAGAAGCCATTGAAAAAGTTGGACTTGTTGGAAAAAGTTTTAAAATGTAGCAGAAGAGAAAAAAAAAATTGAGAGAAGAGAAGCGGCAAAAAAAAAAAAAAAAAAGAGAGAGAGAGAGAGAGAAAGGGGAAAAACCCAAACCAAAGAAACAAAAAATAGTTCAACCTAAAATGAAAAACAAAGAAAACACTAAAAGAAAGTTATGATGATGAGCCGCAGGAAAACGAAGAGCTGACTCACTGCATAATTTGTAAGGAGACATTTGAAGAAGATTGGATCCAATGGCCAACGTGAAAGGGTTGGGCACATGAAAAATGTACTGAGCTACAACCGGACAGTCTTTACTACACATGTGTCCGATACAACCCTCCAAAATTTAAAATTGGCCAAAAGTAGAGATTGACAAAAATTTGTTTAAAAAACACGACTCCATGTTTTTTTAACCAAAGTTTACCATTTATATTAGATAACTTAGTACAGCATAATTTAGTGTAAAAACTAATTCTTTACAAATAAAACAAAAAGTGTTATGATTGAAATTGCTTAGGTGTCCGATACTACCCGACCTTCCCCTATATACAGTTGTTTAACCTCAACTCTGCTGCGGACATAACGGGTTTTTATGCGTGAAAAGAATTGGGCAACATTCTTCTGTATGGACCTTGTTATTTAGGAATATATAAGATACATTTCCTGCTATATCTGCTATGTTCAATGATTTTTGGTGTTGACTCCAGAGTCTACATAATGGGTCAATGTACTACGATGCATTGTGCCTAGGACTATTTTATATGGTTATTTTAATTATGAGTGTCTCATTTTAGATAGTTTCCTTTAAAAAAAATGAATTGTAAGACGCTAGTAGTGGAAGCAATTTGAATTTTAAAATTTGTTTCACCAAAATCGGTACTAAGGAGCACCGCCTTCTCCTGTGCTGCGGGTGCAAATGACAAGACAATATATCAACTTTTAAAGAAATTAAAAAAAAAAAAAAGAAATCATCTCAACTAAATGTAAACGCTTGAAAATATATAATAAGTTTACTTTTCGTGGATAATACAATTTGTTAAATAAAAATCATTTGTCCCATTATTTGTACTGTAACATATCAGCTGTTTAAGTGAACGAAAAAAAGTAATATCTTTCTTGCTTTAAAATAAAGGTTAAGAAGTCAAAAAAAAAAAAAAAAAAAAAAACCTCGACCGTTTAATGTTTTTTTTGAAACCTAAGAAAAGAGTTATAGAGCACCAAAAAAAAAAAAAAAAATGAACGAATGCAACTGTATTTTCGTTTTAATAAAATTGAAGGACTCGTTCTTTGCTTTTAATACTTTGAAAATCCTTTTCTCGATTCTTTATGTCCAATTAAGCGGCAAATGTTCCTCGAAGGATGGAGTCTAAGAAAATAAAATTGTAAAAGACTCTATCTTTAAGAAACGAAAAAAGAAATCATCTTATCCTGGCCACCACTGTTATGTATTTCTAATACTCTACACAGAATAGTACTACATGTATTCTTGACAGGCTTTTATTTAAAAATAAGTAAAGTGTTTTAATATGTTTTTTTTTTTTTATAAATGGAAAAAATGATAATAGAAAGTAAAACGTTTATCTATGTGTGGAATATAGTGCAGATAGCAAATAAGAGTAATTGCCAACTAAAGTAAAATGCCAGGTATTTCAACTTAAAGATTTATGAATATTTTTATATGTTCAATTAAAATTCAGAATTTAACAGCAGATTTTCAAAAAGAAAAAAAGAAGTCAGAGACCTGTTTTATCTCCTAATTTATCTACCTCTTTTTATTATAGAAAGTAATCAGAAAAAAATATTGGGGTAAAAGTGAAACAGACACTATACTTCCTGTAGAAATTAGATAATAATTAAAAATGCAATATAAATAACCCTGTATGTTTTGTTTTAAATTTACATTTAGGGATTGCAATACCGGACTAAAAATTCAATACCTATTCGGTATTCGGTATTTTTAAAAGGTTATACCGGAATACCGGTATTAATATCGGTATTTGAAATTTCTCAAAAAATGCTTCAAAATATATTGATTTGTTGACACAATTCACAACTTTGTACAAAAGTTGTATTATTTATGAAAACGTATTGTGAACAAACATAAAATCAAGGAACAATTGTCATAATAAAAAATCAGTAATAGTAAAAAACATAATGCATCAATTGAATTGTCTAACCTGGAGCCCTCTTTTTAGTGTTCAACCTACCCACAGTTCAAACTGCTCTTTCTGAATTAATTCTCTAGAAGTCCTTCATTTTCAAATAATTCGGTCTCTTGCGTGTAATTTTTGGATAACTCCTTTTGTGTGTGTGTGTGTGTGTGTGTGTGTGTGTTTATTTTGTGTTGTGTGTATTATTATTATTTTATTTTTTTAATTTATAGCCAGTTGTAATTTCTTTCCGAGAGACGAAACTTTTTCAATACTCTTGAGCCGGAGAGGATTTTGTTCGCTTTTTATTAGCCCTTCGGTTTCAAATTTACAATAAAATAGACTAAATTTGATCCTGTTAGTTTCTCTTATTCGTTTAAGCTTTTTTTTTTTTCAAAATTCTTTACAACTATAACTGCGTAAATATCTGAAAATATATCTTAATTGACTATGCTTTATTTCTATGTAAACTTTCAAGGCACTACATAATTTCTAAATGTTATCTTGCCAAGTATAAAGCCAAATACCGAGACATGACAACAAACCAATACTGGTGACAACACATAACCTTTTGTTCTCTAACAGGAAAAAGTCTTTGTCAAAATTTAGTACAGTTATTGAGACAGATAATTTTAAAAGAAACTATAAAGTATTAATGCAATTGGTGGTTGGGATAAATTGGTCATTGGGCAAATGCATTCAAAATTAAATCGGAAATTCTTAAATGGGAAATTTAGTGATCAGGGAAATGGGAAAAATAAAAACACGGAGCACAAAAGCGCATGAAAATGAGATTCATCTCGCCATCTAGTAGTGACAATATCATTTTGCAATCTTTCCGCTACTTTTACTTAATGATATTCTATTAGTTCGTGCTTTTGAAGCCAAATTTTTGCATCAATAGATTGATTTTGGTTTTGTATCACGAAAAAGGAAATTTACATTTAAAATATAAGTAGATATTTGATAAGTTATGATTTTCAGCTAATACCGAAAATACCGGTATTTTATCTCAGAAAATACCGGTTTTACGAAATTACAAAATTTCTCGAAATACCGGTATTCGGTATACCGGTATACCAATATTGCAAACACTAGTTACACTATTATTAAATATTAAAATTACCATTAACGAACTTTAGACTTGTATAAAAAATAAATACAAAATGAAAATTGCGAGTTAACAACAGGCTATCTCTCCCATAACGCATGGGAAAGACGCCATATAGTGTGGGAGAGATGCCATATATGTTATTATTCCTTGTTTTTGAAATGTTTGCGGATTATTTCCCTACCACAATTTTTGCAATGCGGTGCGTGCATTGTACGTAAATCATTCAGCCAATTTTGGCGTAAGGAATGCTTAATGGAGTCAGTTTTTTTTTTGTTAAATAATAATTTTTCTCTATATTCCGCGCACACAAGCAACTTGTTTTCGCTTCACTGTCGAGCTAAGTAGTTTTGAGATGAGATAAGACTTCTGAAGAATCTTTGCATAGTTTTCTTTACTAATTGATTTTTGTCTGGACGTTGATGTTTTTTGGGGAGACAGATCCAGAGTGGGATCACTTTCAAGACGAAATAGAGTAGCTACAAGAGTAGCTACTTATATTAAATCAGATATAGCAAAGAAATGATCTGGAAAAGCATTAGGATTGAGGTTGAATATTCTACAAGCTATTCTACGGCATTCCATAAGATTTTTGAGCTTCATTTTTCGATATTTCTCCTTTTTGAACTTTTCAATAGCAAGAATTAAGTTATCTTCACTCCACTGCCCCCTAATTACCGTATACTTCCTCAAGTAATTTCTTTGCATTCTAAAAACAAAAAAATAACAACAAACAAAACACCCCTTCATTTACACGTTTGAAATTTTTGGCATCTTTCCTCATTATGTGGGGGGTATGCCACACAGGTATAAAGTACGTTAGTATTATCATATATTGCAAAATGTAGTTGAACGTAAGCTAAATCATGTGTTAAAACCAGTTTTTACTTTACAGTGTCTTTGTTTTACATTTAGCACTTATTAAAACCGCAACGACTCGAAATTTTCGTCAAAATAAAATTATCTTCTCGCCCTACACACGTCTCACTGAAACGCAGTCGAACAAAAACTCACACGCCAAGAAGGAAATGTCTCTGAGCAAATAAAAATAGTGAAAAACACAGCCATATCTTTCTTAATCACTGATTTTCTCAAGATATGGCGTCCCTCCCACTTTTACCCTACTTTTCTAAATAATCGAATGTATAAATAGTGATTGTTTATAAGCAAACCAGTTTTGCACTCAGGTTCTGATATTTTTTAAATAGCTTTAAGTAACATGTGTAAGTATCTACAGTGGCTCCCAAAAGTGTTCGTACACCTACAACTGTCAATGAAATAGGCCCTTATCCATTGGTTAGAATTAATATTTCGGAATAAGTATTTTATTATAAGATCTACGATCTATTTTTAACAAAACTACATGAAAATTTTAATAAAACATTAAAACTTATTTTTTTTTTAATCCAAAACCAAAAAGAGTCGGAAATTTTATCTCACAAAAGTCTTCGTACACTTTGAAAAAATTTCAAAAAATTAGTAAGTAATGTAACTTTTTACTAAGTTATTATTTAGTAGAATAAGATGCAGTAACAACAACAGCTTTTTAACATCTGGGAATAAATTTCATTGTTTTTTCTTTCTTTTTTTGTGCAATTTCTGAGTAAGTGTTCAGCCGCACTACGAGTCTTACTGTTTCTAGTTCGCTTTTCGTTTCAATGGTGTATTTTTGTAATCTAGCCACCAGACATCTCGAAACATGTTCCATTAAGTTTAAATCTGACGATTGAGGAGATATTTCTAAGCTTAAGGACACATTTTGAGGCACCAAACGCGAACGTGTGCTTCTTATCGTTACCTTGATAAAAAAACAAAGTAGTTTTTGATTACCAAATTGTGGGCTAATAGTTTAAAATTGCTTTTTAAAATATTTAAATGAACAGCATAATTCATTGCTTCACCAAAAAATCCAAATTTCCAAGTCCTGATGCTGAGATGCACCCTCACACAAAAACAATTTCACCGTCCTGATTAACTGATCCAACTAAGTTCTTTAGATTAAATTCCTCGTTTTTTTCTTCCACTTACAATTATACAACAATTTCACCTAAAATGTTGAATTTATTTTCATCTATAAGTAAGACGTTGTTCCAAAACGTTTTAAGCTTATTTATCATTGATTTTACGACGGAAAGCGTAAGCTTGCTGTTTTTCGCACGAACAAGAATATTTCTGCGGGAAGAGGTCCCATGTAATCCAGCTAATCAGAAACCTTGGCGAACAATTTTAGGTAAAAATTAAACGTAAAATGTTTTATTCAATTTTGCAGAAACTTTTTCAGTTCTGAAATGTGTATTTTTCATGTTTTTTTAACTGTAAACCTCCGATCACGCTTTGTTAACTTCACCAGTTGACCTTTTCTTACCTTGTTTTCGACCCGATTCTTGTCTTTAAAGCATTTTATCATGCACTTCACTATAGAATGGTATAAATTAACCAATTTAGAGACATTTCAAACCAACTTACGGCTACTGTGAGGGAAAAAATCTAATTTCGAATCTTGTTTGTTGTTTTCTACGCATGCCTGCCATTTTAAAAATATAAGCAGAATATTAGGGAATAAATACACAAAAAATTAATGGCAAATGTCTTAGTATCATTACAATGCAAAAATAATAAAAATATCACATATGATAAAGCTAATTATGAATTTATTCCAAAATATTTCAGTGTACGATGACTTTTGTGGCGTATCTTTTCTCTGTCTCTTCGTTTTTTGACAAATTTCAAAAATAAAATGTGGCAGTATTTCCAAAAAAAAAAAAAAAAAAACTACTGGGTTTTATTCAGAATGGCATAGGAATGGTGTGAAAAAAAAAATTGGATTTCACATTCGAATTCAGTTTTGAGTTATTTTGGTTTTACTACAAAATTTCAAGGAGTACGAACACTTTTGGGAGCCACTGTATATGAATGCAAAGTTACCGCTTGGTGGTTCAAAGTCATTTTCTAAACTTTAAGTTCAATAACTTTTTTAGAGGAAAACGTGGGAAGAGGAGTCGTGGAATCGGATTCCGGCTAATTTTCGGGTGCAGGAGTCTTATTCAGAGTCAACTGCAATAAAATTCTAGGAGGCGGAGTTAGTCATCAACAGATATTTCCAACATAACTTACTTAAAGTAAATCTACCTTTACGTTTAGGATCTGTATATACTTTTAATTTCGCCGTAGGCGTTATATTTGAACTTTTCATAATCAAACGCAGAACCGTTCAAATCAAAAAGATATTTTCTGTACATGCTCTTCGTCAACAACTTTTTCTTACAAAGTTCGTTTGAAGCAAACTAGCCTGTTAGTTCAGGATTTATATTTGCCTTGACTTCCAATGTAGGCGCTAATGTTAAGTTTTTTTGAACTTTTCAAAATTGAACGAAAAATCGTTAAATAAAAAATAAAATATGGGAATGAGGTCTCTTCGCCGAAATCTTTTGAACAAAAAAAAAAAAATGTTCGAATTGGACAATTTCTTCAAATGTTATTACGAAGGGGAGGAGGGAGGACAGACAGACCGAAAGACCGACAGACATTTTTCCTCAGCTCAATACCCTACTTTAAAATTTTTATTGTTTCGATATTTATCTAATTATTCCATTGTTTTGATTTTTTTTGTTGTTTTTCGCGATATTTTTAAGATGCATTAAGCCTTTTTTCATGCCTGTCTTTCAGTTTTACTGGGAAAGTAGAATAAAAAGAGCGAAACCTACATTAATCCAAAAAAGTATATTTACTTCATTCCATTAGCTTTTTAAACTATAATTAAAGGTATATTTAGTAAGATACCGCCCATTAGCCAGGGCTAAGGCAGAAATACACTGCCAGCTCAGTCATTTCCAGCCGATGATTGCAGTTTCGTGCTTATTAGCACTCATCAGCCCGGCATAGGAAAGTGACTGAGCTGGAGATGGAAAAACGGGAGGTATCTTACTGAATATACCATGCCTTGCCTTCAATATTCGAGTCGAACCGAACCATTGTTTCGGTCAATCGTCTGGTCTGAGCTGATTCTATATTAGCTACCAGTTTGTTTGGCACTCTTGGCTTCCTTAGGTTGTTTTTCCATCTACAGCGCAGTCACTTTCCTATGCATGGCTGATGAGTGCTAATAAGCACGAAACTGCAGTCCTCGGCTGGAAATGACTGAGCTGGCAGTGTATAATTAAAGGGTTTTTTTTTGAGCAATCACGATTGCTTATTGCTTTTATTTGACTGTTTTGATTGTGCTATCATTTTATTTTTTCCGCAGCACCCTTTGCAGCATCACCGTCGACCGGCTTCTCACGATGCTGCTCCTCTAGCGAAAGCCATCTCCAGGTTGCGTCAATATCCTACACTTACACGCATACATGCACGCACGTACACACACAAACACACTCATGCCTGCGCACAGACACAAACACACACTCATGCTTGCACACAGACACAAACGTACGTGCCTACATACACACACACACGGACGCTTACACACACTCGCGCGTACACACACACAGCACTGCATACACAACACGCACACACATGCATGCATGCATGCATGCATACATAAATACATACACACACGTACCCACACACATGCGTCTACACAAACACACACGCGCATTCATATACACACACGCTCGTGATTGCGAAAAACATAATTTGAATTCAAGATGCCAAAAATTCTTTTTTTTTTTTACTATGTAAGCTCATTTTTTGTCACGGTTTCAATCTGAAACTAATTCATGTATGGTAATAAGTAATATAAAAACAGATTTTTTTTCGCAAAATTATGCACTAAGGATAACCTTACTGGTTTAATGGTACCGTTCTGTACTTCCACGCCACACACAAATCCAGAATTAATTTCCCGGTTGGGCAAAATTGCGTCAACACCCTTCAGTGTGTCGGTAAATTGAATACCAAGCATGATTGGAAGCTAAAACTAGAGGGTTCCGCGTTTGACAGCAAAACCGTTGACAACAAATCTGAAAAAACTGCCTTACACCCCAGAACCAGTCTCGTAGACTTAGATGATCACAGTAGACCTTATCCCTCATGGGCTGTTTTGCTAGCGAGTTTAGTTTATGTAATAACCCCAATAGAAAAAAAAGATATTACAAAGAACAATTAAAAAAAACTATGAAATTTGTTTTTAGATGAGAGAAAGGTAAAATGGTCTTTCTATGTATCAAAAGCAAGATATTTCTTTTTAATATAAAAACATTTGTTCTGAAGCATTAACACGCATTTTATTTGTGTCCCTTATTCTTCATATTTTTATTTAACATTACGTTTACTCGTTTTTGGATAATTCAAGTAAGTAAAATGTATAAACATGCCCTTCACTCGCCTCTTCCAACATTTCCTCTTTAATTTTCAGCATTTAATCAATAGTTAGAAACGCGTTAGAAACATAATAACACACTCTTTTTCTAATCCTCAGTCACTTAATTGAAAATATTTCGCAATAATGAGCTGCTTTTACAATAATAAAATCGATTTTACCTCTAAGCCATTCTTACCTTTTTAAAGCAATCTATTGTCTACCCATGCACTTAGACGCAAATTATGAGAGTTCACAAAAATATTCTTTAAAACCTCTCATTTTTGGGATAATTGAAAGTGTTTTTCTTTTTATTTTTCTTCTTTTTTTTTGAGCGTTTGCTTTCTTTATTCTTGTTATCTGCAATGAAGCAGAAAGTTCCAATCTGTTCACTTAGAGTGCATAACAAAAGGAGCAACGCAACTTGAATAACAAAGTACATTTTCAATAACCTTCATTTCAAGTCGTTTCTGTTATCTTCCTTTGTATCTGAACAAAAATTTATTTCTCTAGCTGGTTTAAAATTTAGTGATTTTTAATAATGGGATTAGGTACAAATGGTTCAGTCATATTCTGGATTTTGTTTCAAATTATGAAAATAAGTTCTTACTGCTTTTGTCTTCTACCTTAAACTGGAAACATAATTCATTTCTGTAGAAACTCTAATGTTTATTCGTAGAGGATCTCTGTGTGTCGTCTGTTTGTCTGCAGTTGTTTTATCAAATGTTGATACGCTATATGATGCAGTGAGAAGCTAAGGATGTAAATGGCAAAGTTAAATAATTGTAGATAACGAGTACAAATGGTAAGTGTAGAGTACAAATGGTAAGTGTAGAGTACAAATGGTAAGTGTACCTATCCTCTGTCTTGGGACAAGAGATAGTACTAGTAGCCCTGGTAGGTTCCGTGTTACAGCATGATTTAGAAACACTTTTCAATGTAAACCTACCTGTGACCTTATTTTTAAACGCGTTTAATTCTAATGTTCACATACATCCTTTTGTTCACCTGTGCTTGTTAAAAAAATATTATTATTAAAATTTTGCTTCAAATTGTTTCATGTAAAAATGTTCATAAATAAATTTAAGAAGTTAGTTACCTTATTTTGCTCTATATTTGCTGCTATTTACTATAGTGAAAGACTTCATCCTTAACCTATGACTCCAAATTTATTCAGCCATGTTAATCCAGTGTAAAATTCATCTTAATCAAGACACAAAAAACTAAGAGTCAGTGCGCATGGAAAATTAAAACAAAATGGAGTGTCATTTCAAAAAGTGTAGCATTGTCAACAAGCTAAATAATGTGTATTTAAAATTGATGGTAATTTTGAACGATTCTTGAAAAAATGTCCCGTACGTAACGCTAAGTTTTTCATTTTTTCCAGCTAACCGAAACTTTCAAAAAATAATGATGTCAGAAAATAATACATGCTTAAATATACTATCAAAACATACAGTTAATCCCAGATTTAATTAATAGTTATTTGAATAAAATAAAAAACTTAACGTTGCACACGGGACATTTTTTCGAGAATCGCCCTTTTGAATAAAGTCTTATAATGGATTGCTTGACTTTTTGCTCATCCTTATAATAATGAAAGTTTGTCGACATTCAGGCTCTGAATTGAAAACTGGTTTATGCATTTAAATAAAACCGGAATTATTGAACTTAAGTGTTGTTTTCATTGAAAAGGGAAACTTTATCCTGAAAGTAGTAATGAGCCCTTTAACGAATTTAATTTAGTTAAATTTATCTGAATTTATTTTACTATTAGATATTTATAATGTAATGCAATGTAAACTGTGTAATTTATCAGGAGCCGTGGAAAACATTACATAAAAGGCTTCGGTATAAATTTTAGATTAAATGGTTGTTTCCTTGAACTTGCTTGTAAAATTCAAAACATTTTTTTTTTTTTTTTTTTTCAATTTTGTAAAGTGAATCGTGGAAGCTAGTTATTTAATGTCTTCTTCGCATATCTGCTATTTTTTTTTTCATATTATTCCTGTACATACTCCTTAAATAGTTTCACTTGACATACAAAGTAAATTGAATTAGACCCTTACTCATAAGGACTTAAAACAGTTTTTTTTTTTTTTTTTCAATTATAAACATTTCTTAAGCAGGCATGTTTTTAAATAATAATTTATTACTTAACAAGTGAATTTTCTTGAATTTTACATAAAGAACTTCTTTTAATATGAATATTTAATATTGGAATGCTAGTATAACTGATAAGTTGGCAAAATAAACATAAAAAATAACTTTATCCATTCTCATCTGCTGGTATTTCTTTAAAATGTAGAGACTTAAATATTAAAACATAAAAATGGCTTTATGTCATTTTTAAATGCAGTTTTCAACTAGAAATTCTAGGAATGTTGTCTTCAAGAGCCTAAGGAATACATCTCAGACATACATTTTAACGTAATATATAAAGTAGTTGCATTTACAGTGTAATTTTCAAATCTAAATACAGGAATGTTTTCTGCTATTTATAACAATTTGCAAGAAAGAATTCTCCCAGGATGACGTGTATCATTCAAATGTGAAATGTCTTTTAAATTTCAATTTGCACTTTAAAATCACTGCATTCTTTCCTGTGCTTTTATGTCAGCTTGGAATGCTAATACTGTTTGTATATGCGTGGATCTCCCTATGAAATTCCAGCCTGAATTCATTATATTTTTTATATTTCAGTTGTTCTTCAAAAAGGAAAATTCATCTGTTTCCTAAGAACACATCTTCAGAAGGAAATGAATATTTCTGTTTTGTCTCGCAGTATACATTGTTTCCTGTATTGCATTAGAAACATGAAACGTCCACGGGGAAAACTCTGCATTTTCTTTTTTAAAAAAATGAGTTTCAGACACATTTAAGCTAGACTTGTTTCAACTTTATGAGCTGGTTCAAATTCATAACCTATGTCTGTTTCTTTTAACGAACGGGAATATTTTTTTGAGATTAATAATGAAAAATTACAAAATTAACTTGAAAAAAAATGTTTAAAAAAATATTCTTTTACGACTGCAAAGTTTAATATTCTGAGAAAAAAAAAACAGATCACGAAGCTGAAGACAGAAATCAAATTTAATTTTGCCCAAAATGCAATTCCGACAAATATATGCAACCTTTAGTTTGAGCAAACCTAACCAGTCAATGATTCAGTTCCTTAATTAAAATCTGAGTACAATTTCCAATGTCGCGAGGTTAGGTTTCCTTTAAGTATAGAGTGAAAGATTATTTTTTATATGGAAATGTAGTCGAGAAGTATTTTAACAAATCTTGGCACCTCATATGTTCCAAAAGATCCGTTAAAATATTAAAATTCTGCCTAGGAAAGTACATTCCACAAAGTAAAGAAAAATTATTAATTAATTTTCAAATCAACTCTTAAATAAATAACAAAATATTAAAAATTACACTTAAGATTACATTAAAAAATAAAGTAAACCCCGAACTCCATTATTTATCGCCAATCTCGCCAAGTGGTCCAGCCTCATTCATTATTACTGTATCTAAAAAGCGATGAAAGTTTTAAGAAACTGAGCCCTTTTAAGGAATCCAAACTCTTTGACTACATGCAAGACAAAGAAAATATTTTCTTAAAACTTGGGAGTTGAAAGATTGAAATTTTATATTTCTTATTTACCATGTGCTCTTGGATGCATTTATTGTGAAAATATATTGAAAAAGAAAGTTTCTTTGTCTATAATGCTGTTGTAGACAACATGCATTTTCTCGTAGTAAAATATAAAAGCTGGTTAGATTTTCAAAATAATCGATATTCTTGAAACAGCTTCAAATATTTTGTAGGGCAAAATTTCCGCTAATATAAAAGTCATGGCTGCGTGATTATTTTTGTGGTAGCTATTCAATAAAGTTAAAATGAGTCAAATTTCAAAATTCGAAAATTTGCACGAATCCAATAGTTTTTTCTATATATTAGATATACAAGAAAGTAAAAACAAGGACAAAATGATATGCCAGATCAGCCACACAACAAGCATCAAAAATCTCCAGGAAATAGAGGGTCGCGCTACTACTGGTGCACTACGTACAAACAAAGCCTGAAGCTGACGATACACAGAACCTATCACATCCTTTTAAACAAATACCATTTTTCAGTACATTTTACTTTTTAAAGAAGGGTTAAAGCGGTTGTTGAAATTTACGGCCAGCAGCTCTCATACACACGTCGCAAATAAAACGCAGTGATCTGTAAAATATTCTCGGGCCGGATTGTGAATACGACGTTCGGTGCGTTGCCCTTGCGACGCGTGTATGATGGCTGAAGACTGCAAGTTTCAGTAATCGCTTTACGCCGTTTCTTAAAAACTAAAATCGTTTTTATGAGATAAGTATGTGATATGCCTTACATCCGTTAATCCGTGGTTTCCTAGAAGCGAATTACCGATCTTTGACGTCTCTCTTCGCCGTGACGCTGAAATCAAAGTCAAGTGGATTCCGGCGTGGCCATTCACGACGTCGATTTAACTCGGGCGCGCATGCGCAGAAGAATCAAGTTTTCGCCTCGGCGAGAAGCAACGCCGACAATCGGCGTGTTCGCCCTTAGAAAACCAAGGCTTTAGTATTTAGCATTGTGTGCATGTAGCGCGCCAGTATTGCAGTTGTAGACCTCTGCTCCTATGAGATTTTTTATCCTTGTTGTATGACTGATGTCCCATGCCCATTTTGTCCACGATTTTTTGGATCCCCCCTATAACATAATAACCAATGAAACAATTAAGATATTTCTTTTGGTACGTAAAATTATTTTTTTTTCTGTGCAAGTTTTTCAATGCATCATTTGCGTTTTACTGTATAAGTTTATATAATATCGGAAGGGAGAAACAATCTGAAGAAATAAACCTTTCTGTTAGAGGACTGGAAACAAACTATTGCATTTAATCAAAAAAAAAAAAAAGATTGAATAAATGAATTAATAAAGAAATAAGTATGCAACTAAAATATTAAAATTCAGTACCTTGTTATTAAATTCTCTTGTATTTAACATTACTGAAACTTGAAAAAAAAAGTTATTACAGAAAATACCGTCAATATTTGTTCAACTGTCATTAAACATATTCATATAAAGCAAAAGTCTCTAAAAAATAAAGTTGCTTTAAAATGTTATACGAAATTATGTTTCCATTTGGCCGCATCCTTTCTTCCTATCAATCTCGCCTTTTAAAAATTTGTATAAATCTGAAACATACTCTCTCGATTAAATGCCAAACTTTCTGGTGCATGTCACCTATAATTACGTGCCCGAATAAACATTGACTCATTAAACATCAGATACTTCTTGCTCCACCCCGGGATAGCATGATACACGAAAGTGGTTAGCCATGATCTTTCAGTTAATGCGAGATTTCGAGTTTTCAATTTACATAAATTATTTATCAGGAGCGAGTAATTAATCATTAAAGTATTTGGCCGACATCAGTATAAATAGAATTATATTAATTTCTGACAAATATTTCTAAATTATAGCATATTGTACCAGCCAAAGTAAAATTATTTATTAGAAGAAAAAAAAGTATTAAATGATTAAGTTTTAATAGTTGATTTTGATAGAAAAACATTTTATATGATTATATTCCTAAATTTATACTCGTAAAAATGTTTCCCAACTATGATGAATTCAACTGATTTTAATTTAATGAAAAAGAGATATTTGCCACGTATATGTAATTTAATATCAGATTTAAAATACAAAATATGTCTCACTTAGGACAATGTTAAAAAATATTTCAATAATTTAGCAATACTCATATTTCGTTTTCATTTATTCGTTGTCTATATGCGCGTTGATGCGTAACATTTCTACTTTGAAGGTTTTGAAGAGGAAACCATACATTTTGGCACAAAATAAGTATTCAGGATTAAAGATTTACTTGCTTCCTATTCAGAATATTTAAACAATAAAACTACATTAAGGGCAAGCCGAACTTGGTAGAGTTATAATGCTGTGATTAGGATTTGCGCATCCTTCGCAATGCTGCCTGGTTAAGTTTGCTCCGACTATATTTTACACTTGTTTTTAAAAACAAATTAATGTTTCTGGGTATACTTAAAAAGCAGTGTCTTTCTTGTTGGTCAAAATTGTAGAACTAAATGCTATTGTATCAACATTTGCCTTGGCTGCAATGTTATTGCAGCATAATTTAGTAATAGAAACATTGCATTTAGAAAATCCGACAATAAAGCATTTTGAAATAGCATTGCTGTATGAAGAAGGAATTTTGTTATAATTTAAGAAAACTAGGAATTCAGATTATATTTGAATACTAGCCGCCTGCGGCGACCAGCTGGTTCGCCTTCTTACGCCATTCGCCTTTTATGCAAGCAGCCATCTACGGCGGCTGTTTGGCTAACTTTACCATTTTACTTTTGGCAGCAGTATTAATCAATCCATCTCAATCTTTTTTTACGCCATTCACATTTTTATGTGAATGGAAAGCGCCATTCACATTTTTATGTGAAATGGAAAGGTAGATAGCCGCCTTCGGCGGCTATCTACCTTTACGATCCACCTCAATTTATTTTAACCTCCCCGCCCATTTCATAATAAAAACAAAGATCACTCAAAAAACCGCTTTTTTATTTAAGTTGAGCAAAAAAAAAGTTATCTCCAAAATTTCCCGTAGTGTGCAAAAAGTAGCGTTTAACAAAGAAAAGAAAATCTCGCTGTTTTTATTGAATTAAATGCACACAGCTATGAAATGTAAAGTAATATAGATACGGCAAAACGTCCAGATTGGGGGAGGGGGCAAACCCTAAATGAAACAAAAAAAGGAAAGAAAAAAAGCAAGCACTGCCGGAAAAACACGTTAGTCAAGTCAATGAACACATTATAGCGTGCATGGAATATGCGATAATATTTGACTTCAGAATATTGTTAGGGGTCGTTAGTAAGTAAACATACTAAAAGTCCCCGACCCTGGGGGGGGGGTGAGCTAAAGGTGGGAGGGAGGGGGGAAGAAAATTTTGAGTTTTTCGAGAAAACGTCGGAAACGGTGAAGAAAATGCGTTTAAAATGAAAATTCAAACTAAATAAACTTACTATGAAACTGCTTCTACAGATATTTGTAAAATTTTCTAAAATTTTCTAGGTATATGTTATGAAAACTCGACGATTTTAGAAGAAATTCTCTGTTTTTGTCAAACATTTACTCTTAGTACCTCCCAATATTAATCTACATAAAAATTGTCAATGACAAAGTTGTAGATCGTAAAATTACCTTCAATTTGATATGTTACTTTGTAGCATTTTATTGAACCGATCAAAAGTTATAGGACTACAAACCCGCACCTTCATGGCAAAAAATGCAACACTTGCCATTCATAAACACTAAACTGACTCGAACAGTCCAGTCAATGAATACATTATAGCGTGCATGGAATGTGCGATAATTTTTGACTTCAGAAATTTGTTAGGCTTAGTTAGTAGGTAAGCATATTAAAAGTCCCCGCCCCTGAGAGGTGAACTAATGGTAGAGGTTGGGGGGGGGGGGGTTGCAAATTTTGGGTTTTTCCATGAAATCTCGAAAAGAGCGAAAAATATGTTCCAAATAAAAATGGAAGTTAACTAAATTTTCTATGAAATTGTTTTTATACATATTTGTCAAATATCAAGTTGATTTCAAAGTATACGTTACTAAAAATCGTTAATTTTCGAAAAAAAAATTTTTTTTTCAACTGGTTCTTTTTCTCCCAGAGTGTCTAAGTCAAATATGCACTCAAGAGATCGGTAACAGGCCGCAATTATGCGACGCGACATGTCCACTGACGATTTTTTTCATTTCGAAAATCCATCGACTGAACACTTAAACTACGGGTTTAAACTTGCGACTAATAGTTAATGAAGCTAGTATCTAACCACTACGACATCCAACAAACAAGTTATCAAATGTTATGAATTTCTAACATGTACACTCAATGCCGGTGTTTTTCTTGAATTGAATATGGTGACGCTACTATTTTAATTAACATTTTAACAAAAGAAATTAGATATTTACAATTGACGAAAAATAATGTTTTGCAATATTCTTTTTATAATATTTCATTACTAATCACGTTTTAAAAGTATTTTACAAATGAATACGGAATGACAGTAATTAAAAAATGAGAATATAACTCTACAAGTTGAAATCTTGGTATTCTTGAGGTGGAAATGTCGAGGCTCATCGGCATTGGAAACGGTGTCCAAAGAGATTGGCAGTGTATCGATGTCATCGTCGTCGCCTTCGTCATGAATACATATTTTGGTGCAGTTGTTGCAATTGCTCTTGCAATGCAGGTATGAGACAGAGCAGTTTAGCGATACTTTTCTACAACTGCACCTGCCGCTGTCACATCCTTTCGCGCATCGACAAAAAATCATTTTTAAGATTTCGTCAGGAGCAGCATCCAACTCCGAGAGTTTTGGTCCCAAACCCATTTCGTTGACTCGCTATTGGGCTGTTCCCCTAGCCACAGGTGTACTTGGTGGTATGTCCGGAATGCGTGCTGCATAAGCGCTCCTTCAGTTGGAGGGAGAGTTGGAAAGATCAGGCTTCATGTTTGCAGCTATTTTGATAAAAGATTTGTATCGGAACTCGTTCAGAGACTTTTCCGTAACTGGAACACCATACCATGAGAGACCTCAACGGATTCAGGAGAAGAAGAACCGCTGACAAATACCTCAGATGCATGTTGTACGATTTTAGATATCTGGAATAATTTAACAAACCTCACTTTACTCCTGCGATACGCTGTAGATGTTAAGTCGCAGCCTGTGGTTGCATGTAAAAATAACAAGTGGGCATTGTCCTTCATTTTCAAATCTTGTTGAAGCTGTTGTGAGGAATATAAAGCAGTCTTGACCTTTCCTCTGTCATGTTTTATCAGTAGGATGTCGCGATCAGTTGGGGTTTTGGCAACCAAGAGAACAGCTAAGTCGACGTCTTCTCCAATAACAGCTACGGAAGAATTTTGCGATCTGACGATAGCTGTCGTCACAATATCAAAATCAGCATCTTCTAAAGTTTGGAGTGTATTTATCCCATTTTTTAACAGATTCATCTTCAACAGATTTATCAGCTGACTCTTATTGTGGACATTTGAAAGAAAATCATCTAACTTTCAACTCACTTTCCAAACTTACATTGATGTCCACACATCTCTTTAACCTATATCGTCGGTTCAGTTCGGCTGCTTTTGTGCTTTCTGATGTGTCAGCGTTCCCATCAAAAACCACTGCACAGCCCCTCCCGTTGTAATGGATCCTTAAAAATTAACGTACTTATCGCAAATGGTTGATGCAACTGTATCTTTCTGCCAAACAACTTTGTGGATTAAGAATCCCCCATCAACAACAAGTTCAAATTTAGTTAAATCCATGTCATGATCAATTTCCTTAAATAAGGTGTATAAGGCTGACTTTCTGCGCTTCCTCATCTCACTTTCGTTAAATAATTCTAAGAGGTAGGGAGCTAATATTTCATGTAAATCTTCAAATCTTCGTCCGATTTCTTGCTAAAGGCAATTCGCTGAAAAAGCATGAATGGATCCACCACAACTTTTTCATCGTTAACCTAAATTGTTGAGTACATCGAGGAAACAGGGAGTGCGCGATCTTTCCGTGTTAGTTTGATGTTTGCGAAGAGCAAGTTTACCATTTTTGCCATTACTTGTTTGCCAACTTTAACTGCTTTATGACATAAGAAGCGGGGGCACCTCACTTTAATCTCACCCCTTTCACGCCATCTTTTGAAAAAATGCCAGATGGCCGGTGTCCTTGACAAATCGTACACTGTTCTTTTTACAATTTTAGAATTCCATTTGCGAAATATTTGTTCAAAACATTTCTTTCTTATTTATAGAAAATAATTTATGAAAGAATAAACTTGCAAGTAACTGCAAACGTTTCGATAGTATCTTAGGCGGCTGATGCCAAAAAAGTTGGGGTCAAAAGAAGTGTAGGGGTAAGGTGGTGTGGCCCATAAAGCTTTTTTTTTTGTAAAATAGGGCTATATTACTGGTATTTTAACATTTCTCATTTTACTTCTTCTAAAAATGTGAAATATGGCCTCAAAAATCGGGACGAATCGCAACTGTACACTTTCCATTTTAAAGTTAAATTCCAATGAAATAAGATGAGAAAAGTTCCTTTTTTTGGCAGTTTTAGTTTTTACCTTCGTGACAAAAATCAGTCCACAATGTAAAAAATCATTTTTCAATCGATCATGAATCTTTGAAAAGTGAGGGGGCAAGGCCCATTTACTTTTGGAAGTGAGGGAGCAGTTACCCCCCCCCCCCCCATCCCTTGCCCACACGCAAGAGCTGTCTGTGGATAGTATTATTTTAATATGAATAAGGTATTAGTACGCTTTCAAACATTATGGACGTTCATTTGCATATATTTACCTCGAAAAGTGTTGATAATTCTACGGAGACGATTGTAAAGAAAAGTTTATTGAGCTTTCAATTTTTTGAACAGGAAGCTTAGAAATTCTATAACTTTTGATTGGTTTAAGAAAAGTTAAGAAAGTAGCATATCAAATTCAAGGTAATTTAATGCTCTAGAACTTTGTCATTGACAATTTTTATGAATACTGATACTGGGAGGCACTAAGAGTAAAGGTTTGAAAAAGGGAGAGAATTTCTTCGAAAATTATCGATTTTCATAACATATACCCATATATCCGAAAAATTGTTGAAATTTTGCAAAGATAAGAAGGAACAATTAAATATAAGTTTATTTAGTTTAAATTTTAATTTTAAACGCATTTTTTCTACCGTTTCTGACATACATTCGAAAAACCCAAAATTTGCTTCCCCCCTCTCTCCCACCTTTAGCTCACCCTCTAGGGGTGGGGACTTTCAGTATGTTGACTTACTAACTACCCCTAACAGTATTCTGAAGCCAAAAATTATCGCATATTCCATGCACGCTACACCCCTATTTTGAGCACTCATTGACTGGACTACGTGGTCATCACGTCAAAAATGTAGAAGTAAGCTATATAGTAAAAAAAAAAGGTTAACTTTGTTTGCGATTAAGATTCCGTCGTAAATATCGAATCGAAATCTAAGTAGTGACGTCAGAGGCATAAAGGAATGAAGAACCTTTTTTCGACCGATGCGTGGAAAGACATGATGTGTTAGCATTAAAAAAATTGTAAAAAAAAACTATTGCTTATTTTTTTTCTTCTGAAGAGGGCGAAATGTTTTTACTATTACCAACTTAAATTTTAGAAATGAGGCTTTGATACTTCTCGCAGGATGATATTAGAAAGAAATAAAACCCATGAAAAATTGCAAATTAAAGGCTTTTTCAAAAATTCGTAAAAAATACAAAAATTGCTCAGTCTTCAAATTTTTTTCATTCATCATATTTAAAATTAAATTTCCTACTCTACAGTACAAAAGATATTTGTGTGGTGCGATTGGTTCGGGGTCAGTGAGGTAAAAAGTGCAAAAAAACACATAAAACATTAAATAACTTTTTTTCTAATTAAAATATCAAAAATCGAAGCCCGAGGTGCACATTTTTGGCAAAAACAGCACCTGTATACCAAATTTCATCTTTTTAGGCCTTACCGTTTTCCCGGGAAGCGCGCCGCACACACACACACAAACATCTTATTTTATTATATGTATAGATAGATGTGTCTGAAATGATGTGTTTAACATTCTATACTTTGTAACAAAGCATACCTTTTTGCATTATCACTTTGCCATTCGAGTTTCGACTCCAAGGCATTTAAAATGTGGAGCAATAAATAAGAACTAAAAATAATATACTCCAAAAACTAGGAACATTTGCAGTGCTTACATACCTTTAATTTTAAGTTTTTATTTTGAAAAAAAAGAACTTATGTTTGCGTTTCACGTAGAACATTCCTATCCTAGTAGTTTTTTTTTTTTTTTTTTTTTTTTTTTTTTTTTTTACCGTAGTTGACTACGTTGCATTTTTGCAACAGCAAAAAGAAGAACGCTCTGAATTTAAGATTTTAAAAAGTAACAGGAATTTAAATTAAATCCTGACAATAAACTTTTTAAAGTACTGTTTTCAAAACTTACGACATCATTATGTTACTTATGTAAAAAGGGAAGACTTTCCAACTTCTTTAAGTGAAAAAAAAAAGCATCTTTATGAAAGGAAAAACTCTAGAAATTTTAAGGTAATATATTCCTTAATAGTTTTTGCTTTAAAGCAATATATATATATTATATATATATATATATATATATATATATATATATATATATATATATATATATATATATATATATATATATATATATATATATATATAAATATATATATATATATATATATATATATATATATATATATATATATATATATATATATATATATATATATATATATATATATATATATATATATATATATATATATATATATATATATATATATTAATCTCAGTGTTAAACACACTCATCTTTGAAATGTTGAGATCGATAGTTATTCTTAAAAAAAACACATAAATAATCACATTATAGTGAAAAACATATTTATCTCATATGAAAGTAGTTTATGTACTTTTTTTACCCATATAAACAAGATTTTATATTTTCGCATAATGTATTGATGAATGTATTAAAATGACTTCTAAAGTTCTAGGAACTTACTTCACGAAGAAATTTCTGAAGCAAATACAGTATGTCCCATTGCGAGTATATAGAGAAAAATGAGGCAAGTATAAAAACATGGGAAGGAGTTTTTACTTTTTTAAGGTGTACTAAATTTGAAAATATGCATAACGCTAAAGGTAAGTAAATATGTTTGACTTTAAAATTCGTCTTACAGGATGCCTTAGCATGCAACGCGCAAAACTAGCCATATTTAAACTCCTTACTGGGAATAACGGGATGTGATGAAAAATGAACATTAAACAGATATATTACATTATTTAATGGAAGAATATTGAAAGTTATTTTGAAAATAATAGAACATGATAACGATAAATTTTATATTGAAACTTGAATTGAAATGATAGGGTCTGGTGGGGTAAAGTGGTCATAAAATCGTAGGTTTTTCAACTTTGGTGGATAATAAATACAACAAATTATTTAAACACTTCAACTTTTTTTGTTGTTATTTTACATTGCATTATTAAAGAACACAGTACATTGAAGTTTAGAAAAAAAAATCGATTTAATTAGTTTTACAACACTTTCTTTTCCCTTTGTATTTATGACCACTTTACCCCATGGGATGGGGGAAAGTGGTCATATAATGGGGTAAAATGGTCATAGTTAAAAATAAATGTAAAACCACATTAAATAACCCTAATATTTGTATATTTCAGTTATTTCTTTGGTTACAAGTATATGCACTAATATTTGTGTGTATACACGAGTATATACGTGTCGTGTAAACATAAGTAAACAAGTTCATATATGAGTAGATACATGCATACATCAGATGCATGCATGCACGCTGCCTGCTCAAGTATATACGTGTATACACGAGTATATAAGCATGTATACGTGATTACCTAAAGGAGTGTTGACGTATCTACACGAGTATATATGTGTCATGTTTATATACGTGTCACGTGTATATACGCGTATAAACAAACGTCATATGCATTTATACACTTGTATCTCGAGTATACACGTGCATATCTGAATATATACGTGTATTGTAGATGTATATACGCATATATGTACAGGTGTACACCTGTACATATGTGGGTACATACACAAGTGTACATAAATGTATATACGGGTATACACGAGTTAATTCGTGGATGCATTCAGTGCGTGTTTGTACGTATCTACTCACGTAGATACATGTATATATGGAAGCATGGTTATATACGTATGTATACGTGTAAACAGAATTATATACCTGAAAAGATGTATATACATCTATTTACGTGTATACACCAGTACATATAAGTATACAAGAGTATATACGCTTATATACATGTATGCCTACAGAGTGAATCCAAGCTCTGGAGCAAAAATCTAAGGGGGTGTGAGAGGGGAGGATAAAATGCAAAGAATAATAAGGAGCTTATGGTCGCTGACGCGCTACATGCACACAAAGCCAGAAACTGATGAATGCAAAACAGGTCACAAATTTTTTACACAAAGATGATTTTACTCAAAATTTTTGTTTTTAAGAAATATTTAGAGCTTTTGTTAAAAGTTACGGCCTGTAGTAGTCCTAATACACGCATCGCAACAAAGGCGCAGCGACGGTTGAAAGTTTTTAAAAGTCCCGTTATTAAAACAGAGAGGTCTTTGTGATTACGACGCCTGTATTACAGCTGCAGGCCGCAGATTTCTTCAATCGCTTTAAAACTTTCTTACGATCTAAAATGTTGTGTAAAATTGTCTTAGTGTAACAAATTTGTAACTTGTTTTGCATCCATCAGTATTTGGCTTTGCGTGCATGTAGTGCGTCAACATTGTGTTTGTAACCATATGCTCCTTATTATTCTTGCTTCTTATCCTCCCCTCTACACCTTTTATAAATTTTCCCAAAAGCTTAAACTCACCCTGTATACTTGTTTATCATATGCTTGTATGCAAGTGTCTACTCGAGTACGTACGTGTATATACGTGTCTACCTGAGTATATAAGTGTTCGTATACATACGAGTAAAAGCTAGTATATACGTGTATAGTCGAATGTATATCTGCATAGATAAAAAACCCATATCGCAGATACCCATATACCTATTTATTGATGCATTTATGTGAATACGTTTATATACGCGCTTACACGAGTATATGCTTATGCATACGTATATACTCGTATATTTAACCCTACTTACTGTAAAAACAATACATATTAAGTGAAATTAATACTTAATTTATATCTGCCTTATACTTAACTATAAAGTGACATTAGAAAATCAATATTCGTTAAGCCTAATATTATGACCACTTTACCCCATTTTACTGAAATTGTTCTAAAAAATTATCTAAAATATATTTAGCTATCTGCTAATGAGTAAGTGATCTTACGACATGTAGGAAGCTTCCTGTGCCGTCAATCTGTTCATAATTCTAACAAACAAAATTTCCCAAAGAAGTTAAAAGAGGTGTTTAGATTTTTAAAATTTTCATATTTACACAAAATATTTTTTTTACCAAATAAAATTTTGCCAATTTTGAAATTTTGTGTTCAAAATGTAGTTTCTAACTCACCGAACCGAAAATAAAATTTTCACATTCATTCGAACATTTATTTCCAAGCTAAAGTCATTTATTTGACGTATGACCACTTTACCCCATTGACCACTTTCCCCAATCAGACCCTATTTTTCAGTGAATTTGTACCTTTAATGAAAGTGGAATGCAAACGCTTTGGCCTGTGCAAGTTGATAATTTTTACGCTTTTCTAATAAAATGTTTTCGTTTGACTTCTCATTTTTTTAATAACTAGATAAATGTACCAGTAATTAAGTCAAAAACAAATTAAACAATTAATAAATGAATGTAACAATTAATTTAAGGAGAAAAAAATAGTGAATGATTAAGAAAATAATTGTACTAGACAGTAATTGTAAATGGATTATCAATAAATGATCGTGTAAACTAAAGGAGGGTTAACAAATACAAACGAGTAACGCATTTAACGTAGAAATTAATAACCTCTTAGTTCTACGGTACAACGCTTCTTCTCCATTAAAAAAAAAACAAATCGCTTACGCAACTACAACTACGATTGATCTTTTTAAGTAAATATCAAGATTGAATTTTAAAAATGTTGTTACTGTGTTTGTCAGTTTAAAAACGAAGTCGAGTAAAGTTTTAGAAACAAATGTCTAGAAAATAACCGTTTTTGATTGTTCAAAGACAATGTCCATAATAGGTGATTAAGTGAGCAAAACATAACGTATGCAAAGCTGGCTCAAAGTTACCTGGAAAATTTGAGAAAAGCTACTATGTCTCACGTTCTGCCATTTTACTAAATATTACTAAATAACTGCAATAGGTACTGATAAATTTGGTATATGCAGAAAAGAAACTGCCTGATAAATGAGTACAATGTTACTTACTTCAAAAGACTGGGATAGAATTTTAAATGATACTTCTAAAATAGTTTCAGAAAAGTACTTTTAATTTGCTTTGCTTTGCAATTTTCAATACAAATTTTCCTTAAATAAAAAGTAGAACAAGGATTTTACAATGTCGCCAGTAAAAATAACACTTTGCCTTCTAGTTCTTTTTAATTTAAATAATGTAAGTGGGCAAATAAGGCTAAACTAAGGTTAAGAACCGGATATCTCGCTCATTTATTATTCAGAGGTGAATCCAATTTCTGTACATCGATGAAATAACTAATAAAAAAATCATCTGTCTGTTTACATTTTTGCTTGGGCAACAAATGGAAGAAATTCAAGACAACTGATAAGAAGCCCCCCACACTTTTTTGTATTACATTAAAATTAAGTGATTGGTCAACTATCATCCAAAGATTATTTTTCACTTGTTAGTTCATTTTGCTACGAAAGCGTGTTTTTTTAGTTTTTTAAACTATTATTTTATTTTTCTGTTTTTTAGTCTTACGTTAGAGAATTATCAGACAAAATTGCAATTACTTCTTTTCGTAAAAGTTGAATTGACGAAATTATTTATAAAACGAGTGCGAGGTAATATCTTAAAGTTAAGACAAGGACACCTCGATGGGAAGCTACTGTGAGTCCTCGATGTATGTTTGCGGAAATAATATTTATATTACTTTGAAAATTTGAGATGCATTTGAATAAATGTTTTGTTCAATAATGGTCTGATCAGTAATGAATTTCCAGTTGAAAGCTCACCTAAATTTTGGCATGAAATTAGTTAAAAACAACTATATTTCATGTTCTAATTACCTTGGAACATTGGAACAAATTTTGTCTGATGCAGAAAAATTAAAGGTTCTTGTAGATATGTTTTAATAATTTTTGCTAGCATTTTTTAATGTATTTTTTTAAATTTTTCCTTTTTCACATTGTTGGATTTATGCCAAAATATTGATTAAAATTGGAGGAAACTAACAATTAATTAATTAATTTGATTATAGAATATTGCATTGTCATCGGGTCTGAGGTCGCGTGCCAAATTTCAAAAGAATCCGATCGCAGAAAGTGGGCGAAATTTGAGCTGCAAGATTACATTACAAGATACATACATACATACATACATACATACATACATACATATAGGTGAAGCTAATAAAAGCGTGTTAATAATAAAAATCATCCCATGTGGAAATTCCAAGTTAAAATTTAGTTCGTCGACACTTTAATACAAATGTAGAATTGCTCTAATTAGGTCTATCTAGGAATTTCTCTATTAGGTCTAATAATCTAATTTTAAAATTTGAAAAAAAAAAAAACAACAAACTGGAAGAAAAAGAAAACTTATCTATTGTCAATATAAATGCATATTAAACCACATTTGATAAACTTATGAACTTAATTAAAAAAATCCACATTTCCTTCAATGATGGGATTAATTTCATCACATTCGAAGTCGTTGCTTTTCAGTGTTTTTTTTTTTTGGGGGGGGGGTCTTTCTTGAGCAATTTTTAAGCCCATACACAGTACAGAATCACATTATCCTCCCGTGAGGGCCCCAACATCCTAAAAATACCAATTATGTCTTTATTGGTCTACTGTCGACTTTTCTATTGTTCCCAAGTAACAGGAACATGTAACGCACGGCTACATTTTCTTTTATAATTCCTGATTAAAATTAATTAATCTTTTTGGAACAATTAACAATTTTTTTATACTCTAGTAAACTGCACCGAACCAAGAAGAAACAAATTTTACTATAAAATAAGATCATGCAATGTTGAAATGATTATTATGTAATAACTATTATTTACACTTTTGCCTGTTGATTAACTGTTTGTTAATAATGCTTCAGCATTAGTCAGGCCTTCTGAGGACAATAAAATCACGATTTAGCGAGTGATTCATATCCTGTATAGATAAGGGGTTGGAATGTGCTTATTGGGCTACCTCTCCTAATTTGCGCACCCACATTATGCTAAAAAAACTAAAGGGGCGCAAATTTAACCGCAATATCTCAAAGATACCCTGAATGACTGTGACGTTTCTGTAATGTGAAACTTCAGTTACCAATGCTTCAAAAATGTTGGAAGTTCTTAACTGTCCCTTCTCCCTAAAATTCTAGGGCACGCTCCTTTTCAGATAAGTTTTTACTCACTAGTTTGGGTGACATGTCACTGCAAATACTTCTATTAGTCTGGAGATGGACTCCAAAAAGCCCGTTGAAAAGCTCCCAGCTCTTTGCCAATTAGGTTCCGATCTTTGACAAAAGTTACCGCCTCGTTTTCTTTCCATTCAGGGTCCAGACATTTCATTTCCATCTGTCAGTCAAGTCCCTAATAGTGTCTAGGGGTCGTTTACTTCTAGATCACGAAGAGCAGAACAAGCTATGCTATTGAGTTGTTATTGTAAGCTCCGAGAGATTCATGTTGTTTCCCTTTGCAATATCCAAAGGAGTAGATCAAATACATATGCCGGCTATTTACCACGTTCATTGTTAACGTACCACGCTTTTTCAGTATGCTTTCTTAGTGTTTAAAAACAATTTAAGTCCTAATAAAAATAATAATATAGTCAGACTCGCTTATAACGTGCACGAAGAGACAGCTATATTTGCTTATAAATAAATGTTTGTTCAAAACGAAACATTAAAAAAAAAAATCATAAAAATATATCTGCTGTTGCTTTTTTAGGTTTTTTCGTCTGCAGTACCATAATCATCGGTTAATTTGTTTTGAACTGTCTTATAGTAGCCCCATTCTTCTGTTGCTGTTTGAAAAATATTTATGGCAGGAAATATTATGAAAACATCGTTATTTGAACCCCTGGTTTGAACAAAAGTTGAAGTTTTTCTGTCCATCAAAAGCCATTGACTAAGATGTTCGTGTTTAGTTTAACATTTGTCGTTATCGTCGTCGCTTTCGTTATTTTTTCATTTGCTTATACTTGAACTTAAGCTAAAATTTCCTGAATAGTAAGCATCTCGAACAGTATGAGAGTAACATTTGAAATGTATAATTTTCAAATGCTTCTCTACTCCACAAATTAAGAAAGAGGGTCGTTATCCTTCGCTCTTAGAATTTATAACTCATCACCATTCACCAAGTTTCGGTTGACTCCGGAATATTAAAGTAATTTTTCTCCACTTGGAAGCGAAGAGAAGTTTTACAATACCCAGTGTAAAGTTCATTTTAATAAACGACTGAAAAATGTACTTTCTTAGTACTTCCTCAGATAAGCAACCCTAAATTTTAAAGCTACATACAAAATTAATAGTGTATTGCAGATAATAGCACACAAATTGCTATGAATTTCATGATGACTGAAAAAATTTTTATTAAACGTTTCTACCAAATTATGTCAGAAATGCAAATGAATCCCTCTTAAAATATCTTTAAAAAAATTCTTTATTCTTATCAGTTTTCGCGGTTTTACTGCTGGATATCTGTCTTCGTGATCAACTCTTGCTCGCAATCTTGACAATAGTTTATACAACTTTAAAAAAGTGGAATTAACCTCCTTTTAAAAGTCATTAAGAAATTTGCTGTTGAAATTATTTACAAAAAATTATAAGTAGCCCTTGTTATTTTCCTACTTAATTACAAAATCGGTTTGAGTTAATTTTATGTCGTAATCATTAAGTAACGTTTTGTACTTATTTTTATTTCACTAGGAATTGACAGATATAAACATTCTAAAAATATCACTGCAATTAAGAAGCGCAAAAAATCTACTTTCGAAATACGCAGTTTTTCATTAAAAAAACAAATTTGAAATAAACCCATCATTTGTTAAAGTAGGACATGTTTTAATGCGTCTGCACGTTGTTTTAAAATGAGACCCTTTTTGAAATGTTTTAAAGAAAAATACCTTTTAACATGATGTGACAAAAAAGAGTTAACAATTTAAAAATCGAAATCTTTTTTACTACCTAGGGAAACTTTCATTCTCTGAATGATAAAAAAATGTAAAAAGACATCTTATTGTATGCGGAAACCAAGAATTAGAAGTAAAATACGTGCTTTCTTGAAGCACAATTCAAACAGTGATGTGATTCAATTTCAAAGTCCTTTTCTGTTTCATTCTTGCTGCAATTTCTGCTGGATTAGAATCTCAAAAGTGAAAAACTCCATTATGCACTTATAAAAGTCATTTCAAACAAGTCAACAATGGAATCCTAAGTTTTTCGTGTCACAGCTTTACCAGAAAATATAAGTATTTTTCCATTAATTCTCTCTTTTTGCGAATCTTTCTTCATACAACTTCTTACCACTTTGTATTATAAAGTTTATAAGAAAAGTATGCATTTTCTTTAAAAGTTGCTGACTACGATAACTTAATTTATAGTTAAAAGATTACCTATTTATACTAAATAATATTTATGTTATAGGCAATTAAGTATTAACGACTTTTTCAAACCCTATATTGTTATTTACTTGAATTTTTATTTTTACTTATTTTTAAACACGTTTTAATTTTTGAATGAAGAGTTATTTCGTTCAAATATATTTTGTAAAAATTGCCTAATATTTTTGAAATACTTTTTAAAGTTAAACTTTGAAGCTGATAACTTATTCGTAGTGTCTTGCTTTTTCAGTGCAGAAATCTTATGAAGCAATTGCATTAATACTACAAACTTTGAATACAAGTACAGTATTTGCCCCCGTATCTGCGGACCCGTATCCGCGGAATTGAATGGCACAAATACCGTGGATAATAAAAACCGTAGATAAGCAACAAAAAGGCTAAAATGAGGGACAAATAAGGTAAAAATTTTCTTTCATCCAAAATATTAGCGGTATTGATGCATAATACTTTCTTCAAACAGTGAAAATAAATACAGTACAATAAAAATGTTTGTAGTTTTGCACAACAGAACCAAACATTAAGAAATAACAAATGTACGTACAATGAACAAAACCCAAAATAAATAAAGAAAGAAAGAAAATGAATAAATAAGTAAAAACAACTGAGTTTAAATTTACAAGTGTTCTATTAAAAAAAAAAAAAAAACAGTCACTGGTATTTGCTTCTTGCTATGAAAATACATGTTCCAGATTGTTAATTGACTCGCAAATAATTCACCTCACGGATTATCTGCTCGTGGATACTCGGAAGTTTACTGTGTTTCAATCGCTCATCCCAATCGTAAAATAGGAAATGTTCTTCTCATAACGAAATAAATCTTCAAGCGAATATAACCTTCAAATACGAAAAAAAGAAAAAAAAAATACCTCTTGAAAAATTCTGTATCAACACTAAGTACTATTACGTTCAACGCTCAATACACCTAGCAAAAAATGTTATTTAATAAATATATTACAAAAGTCAAAAAAAGAACTAAATGAATCAGAAAAAATCTTAACACATACTCGAAACTTTTTGAACAAAAACATGTTTTTTTTTTTTCACTTTGGTGCATAATTTTTGCTTACTTGTTTACTTCAGCACACTTTTGCGGACGCTTTTGAGAACAAAATTTGAAGAATTGTTCCAAACGGCTTCCCAATATGAGTCGGGAACTAGCAGTGTCACGTAAAATGTCCAAATACAGTATCAACCGTGAGTGTACTTGAAATCAACTCATTTTAATTAATTGCTTTGAAAAAAAAAATAGTTAGCAAGAAACTGATAGACAGTTGAAGCAGGGATGACAGTGCCAAAATTAAAAATTTGGAGATAATAGTACAATAGCAGTACAAATTTTAAGTGTACCTCTTCTCTCTCTCTCGGGGCAAGAGATAGTACTAAGAGCCCTGGTAGGTGCTGCTACAAAATATGATTTAGACTGTATTTTCAATGAAAGCCTACCTAGGATAGCAACTTTAAGCGCGTTTTACTTAAAACCCGAAAATATCCACTTACATAACTTCTCTTCTCACTGCCTCAGTTATAAAATTAGTTACAGTTGATAACTGATCTTAGTTTTATGTAAATGATAGTAAAGAATAGTAATCCCGAATTGGCTGTACAATTTACAGATTTAAGTTTAATTCATACTGTAGCAAAGGTACAAATTGCAAAATGGAACAAGATCAAACGTCAAAAGTAGATAAATCCGAACCACATTTTGTATTTTAAACCCTTACCACGTTTTCCCTCCACCTTGTCTCAAGCAGCGTCTTATCAACCTGCTCTTAATAATTATCTTCCTCTATTTCATGTGCCCGCGTTTTAATCGTTTAACCTCAAGTACTCCACTTTACCTCCATCATGTCCCTTGCCTTGGATGCTCCTTTTGAGACCTTTTCATAAATGTGATTTATTCTCCCAGTCCTGTGTCTTCACCCGAGGTACACACCCCTCCTCCGCTTTCCCGCCGAAATGCGTACGAAATACATTATTGCTGTCTGCGATGGTGCCCTGGGGGTTACGGGGGATTGGGGAAGAAAGTTTGATTTATAACAAGCGGGAGAAGGGGATATGCCAGCGCGCATTAAAATGCAAACAGCTTGCGTTGCTGTGGAGTATTTCCTGGAAGGTAGCGGTTATATTGATTTTTTTTTTAAACATTTTCTTTCTGGATTTCATCATTTAATTGCGGCTGTTGAGTGACGAAGGAAAATACAAGTTCGTAATCTTTGGTTGTTGTTGGTCCTCTTCAGAACATTTTATACGCACCAAATGCACTTTTTATGCTTTTTAATCATGCTATTGCATGTTAATTTATTTCAGCACTTTTGTGCAGATATATTTCATACAGAAAAGTAAGGTTCCACAAATGTAGTGTATATAAAGTCATTACAAGAAAAATAATAGCTCCCATATTTTGATTATAAAACACAGTTCTATGTTTTATTTAAGATATTATTTTCATTCCTTGTACAGAGACTTTACTTTTCATTTTTTACGCAAAAGTCGACATCCTAATTTGTTTGAAGATGGGCTTTCTTTTTCAGATTTCTGTTGGTCTTACTTATATTGGTATTCACGCCGAACAATGGTTTTGTATTTTCTTACAGCATGAAAAATACGATCTAAGACATGAGCAACAACAAGCCGTCAATGAAGAAGGTAAACAGTAATAAAGCATCCGATAAAAAAAACATTTTGAATTTAGCATTTTTAATTCAATTTAATAATTAAAACATTTTCTGAAATCCTGACACTAATACTTGTGTGAACGTGCACAGAATATTAATTTAAAATTCCGTTAACCATTCCGTTTAACATATTTAAAAAGTGCATCCATTTCGAATTCATTAGATACGAATAAGCATGGCGTCATTTGCACTATTAAGGGAATGCAAGTTTCGTTAGTGTAAAATAGTCATATTTCGTGAGTGCTAAATAACTTCCGGTTTGGGCATAGCATGCTATATTTCAGTGGAAACTGCATCTTAGGAAAATAAAAATAAAACCAACGTATTAATGATTTGTTTGGGAATTCGTGTAACATGAATATGGAATGTAATTTCCTTTTGCGATCGGAAAAAAGACAGAGATCCATCTCATTTTTAGGTTATTGACATAATTTCAGAATTGTCAGATTAAGTTTTTTTTTTTTTTTTTAAAGCCTAGATGCAGGCCAGTCGCATGGCATTACTAAGAGCAAAATCATTTTACAACAGGGGACCCTTCATCTGTATATCTCAATGCACGATCACTTGCATGCGTAAATCCATAACCGTGCCAACAAAAATGCGGTTGTCTAGTAACAATTTTACATATAAAATGTACGTTTTGTCACATAAGTATGAACTTGAAGCTTAAATAAGAAGCATATTTTTCATATCAAAATCCTTTCTTTTATTTTATTTCTAGAAACTAAGTTCTTCTTTTGCTGTAAAGATTTTTTTAAAGGTAGCTTCTTAAAGGATGTAATACTCATTTAAAATTACTATATAGGGGCACACCTAACCTGGCGGCGTTGTAATGCTACGGTAAGGATCTGCGTAGCTACAATCACAATGCCGCCAGGTTAGGTTCGCCACGACTATAGAAGATTGAAGATTGCAAGTAAGGGTGATTACACTAACTGTGGACCTCTATTAGTTTGATGTAATTTGAAACATTATGAACGCCTTAAAAAGTAATTTATCACATTTTAAAGACGCTGATAGATCCAGCTCGGCAATAAAGATGGTAGTTCAGGGTGTCTGAAAAATATTTGAATAATTTTGAAAATCTAAAAGAAACAAATTGTTGTGTTTATATTCCGTTTGGGCGATAATAGTTCATAGGTTCAAGATTCTTTTATGATATCGTAAAAATAGGAGAAAAAGAAAACGTAAAAGGGGGGGGGGTATAGCTACAAGTAATCGTTGTGTCGTCAGAGTAGGAACTTGTTTTTTACGATATAGCATTCAATGAAAATTACTTTATAATTACACTTTTTCTGTTTTTTTTTCTTTTTACAATGCCGTTTACAACTTTTGAACCTCTGAAGTTATATAGGGAAAACCACATACTGATGCGACAATTTGTTGCTTTTATATGATTTTTTAAAGTGCGGCAAGGACTTTTCGACCACCCTGTATATCAATACTCTTTGAACTGAAAAAAAAGACAAATTAAAAAGAACGATTCCGGAGTTTTCTTTAATTAACAATGATCTTGTAAAAATCATACATATTAGGGCCGTAATTTTCATGTATATTGAAAAATATTCCATTTTATCACGATGAAACACTATTATTTTACATTACATAATCTTTAAATTTGTTGCAGAAAAGAACAACAAAAATTCGCTTTTTGAAAAACCAGTACAAAAGCTGTGTCAGCAAAATAAGCCCCCATAGATTAAGCATAACAAGAATAATCTTATAAACATGACTGTTAAAAAACTGCAAGCATTCTGCCCCTAAGACCAGTTGTATAAAAACTGTTTTCCATGTTTAACGCATGTATTTTTTTACCTAATGCCATGTCAGTTATATCCTTTCAGGACTTCTTTTCAGCGGCAAAGGATTTGATCTTTCCTGTCTTGATCTTCCCACATCTTGACATGCTGACAGTATTTTTATCCCATAGAAAGAGCTTTTAGCCGGAAATAGTGATCGAAGCTCGAAAAATAGTGTTCGCGAAGAAAAACTGCCATACTTTTTAACTTTGCGATGTTTGGAATTTTCTTGCCACCGCTTTGTTTCATATGCAATTTTACCTTCGCTAGGATTTATACTGTTTTCTTAAGGGTGAAGTGTTCTCTTTTTGTTTTGCACTGCTTTTTTTTATCATTTTTGGTTAGAGAAAAGTTTCTGTAAAAGCATGCAACAACTTTCAATGCAGTTAAAAAGCAGAACAGACGAGCAAACCTAAACAGTTTAATATTCACAGTTTAAGAATGAGATTTAAAAACTTGGTTATCGAACTAGGCAAACTAAAAAGTCTCAGTGCAAAAATTTTTCCTGGGTTGTTACCAAAAACAATTATTAACAATTATTTTTTTATTGTCGTTTCATTAGCTTTACGGAGTGTAAAGACTTGTTTTAAATGCTATAAAACTACAATTTCTAAATTTTATTTAATTATAAGTATTTATATGTTTGATGTCTAACAAAACTAATCAGCACAAATGAAACATTCTATTTTTTTTTTCGAAATGAGAGTCACCTAATTGAAACATCAGCAGAAATGATGCAGTCTTTATCCTTTCTAATAATAAAGCTGAAAGTATCTCTGTCCAGATCTCTCTCTTTCTGTCAGGATCTCTGTCCGGATCTCTGCGACGAGCATAGCGCTTAGACCGTTCGGCCGATTCTCATGAAATTCGGCACAAAGTTATTGTAACATGAGATAGTGCACTTTGAAGCGATTTTTCGAAAATTCGATGTGGTTCTTTTTCTATTCCAATTTTAAGAACAATATTATCATAAGATGGACGAGTAAACTACGAAATTATCATTACGCGGAACCGTAACATGGGCACAAGCAATTGGCGAGAAGATTCACCACACATTATTTGCAAATATACAGGTGAACCAAAAGACCTCTTAAATTTTCTATTACGGACAAAGCCGTGCAGGTACCACTAGTAAGAAATAAAGGGATATAGGTAAATATTTTTCATATTTTTGAGTAAAACTCGTAGAAGGTTCAAATCCAAAAATTACAACACTTTTTATTTAAAAGTTTTCAAAAATCATGCTGTAAAGCAGGGCTAACTAATATCACTTGCTGCCCCCAAACAATCAAGAGTTATCTTACTATCTGTACTAGTTACCTTCAAAACTTTAATTTTACCATAGACAATCTTTTCCCTCTAGGTGTTTCATAAATCATTTTACTTTTTAATTCTACGGAACGGTTAAGTATCGAGTAAGCATATACTAGCTTTAATTATTATTATTTTTTAAATCATCAACTGTTTTGTTGAAAAAGCAATAGTATGTTATTAGGCATACAAATTTCCTACTGCTGAAAACCATTTAATTGTTTTATGGAAAATAAATAGTATTTATTTTATTTTCTATTTCACAAAACTCAATTTTGAAAAGATAAAGGAAAAATTTTTTTAGTTCGTTCAAAATAATTTAAAAAATGAAGAATGTAGCAATGGAAAAATTTGATAATGATGAAAACTTGAATTATCTAATGAAAAGGAAAAATCTTAGGAAATATTTCAAACGCAATAAAATTAAATTATAAAATTAAGCTTCGACACACACACCAGTCTAAGTTTTGATCGATTCCATTTTTTCACAGACTATCAAAACTATCTACAATCTTTCAAAAAGTATCAAAACCTAATAAATTTGGTATTTATTTCAAAAGATGATTTTCGGTTTGCCATCTTTGAAAATCTAGACACGTTACAATTGTATGTAACGACGAATGATAACTATTATGCAGGAAAAATTAAGATCTTCTAAAACCCAGTTGTTGTACAAGTTGGAAAATGTTAGAATACAAAAAAATATTAAAGTGAATTATAAGGGCACAAATGTTGCTTTCCCATCTGCATAATTATAAATTTCATGAAACCATGATGCAACGTTACAATTTTATTCAATTCATTTCTGACAGAATAGTCCTTAAACTATTTTGAACACTCCCAAATATTCATTTTTTTTATTTGTCTCCAAGTTCCTTGTGATACGTTCAGGCATACGAGGAGTTACGTGCATTTTTTCAATTAAATAAAAAAAGAGGAGCCGAGAAGCTAATACAATATACTGTTAATATGACGCATTCCTCAGTAATAGATAAACTCATTGTATACATGTGTAGATGTGTGTGTAATGAATTTCCTCTGGGTGTTTAAAACAGCTTTTGAACTAATGTATATATTAGGGAAACATTATTTCTAATTCTTATCTATCACTTTGTTTTGAAATAAGCAATAGCTCAACGCGCATTAAAAATTCTCAAAGAAAATGTTGTTCTTTTGTCTAAATTGTATCAAGTTTCTCTTTTCTAATTTTATATTTGAGTTCATTATGTAGGTAATTATAACATTTATAGTTTAGAACGCTTTATCTTAGCTACCCTTACTTTGTTTTAATATTGGAAAACACAATCTTTACTTAAGTAAAAAGTGAAAGAACCTTTATGTTCAGCATCATTACATTCTTTAAAAATTCATCAGGTCAGTTTCCAATTTGAAATGAGCAGGACATGCTTTAAAACGTGAAATTCTAAAAAAACTATGCATTTTTCTACTCTTAATTTGTAGAAATAACGGAAAAAATAGATTTACCAAGATGAGATGACCTGAAGTTTAACATAACATATATAAAACAGAAATTATACATAATTTGAGGCTTCAAAAATATAAAACTTATGTTAGTTTGAATTTTATTTCTTTTGGTTAAAGGTAAAAAAGTACGAAATGCGAAAGATCACCCGTATTAATTATTAGCTTTCCTTGGTAAAACAATCTTGAACAGTGAAGTCAGTTTAACAACATAAATTTAACATTACATAATTATTTTTTCACATTCCAAAAAATACATATTTGCCCTAATACATTACAAACAATATCGTAACGAAGTTCGTACTTCCCATCCGTGGATAACGGTGGCTCAGTGGTAGAATTCTCACCTGCCACACGAACGACCCGGGTTCAAACCCGAACAAGGGTAAAGTGAGTTTTCCAAAAAGTACCTTTCTACTGTTTCCCGTGTTTCTCGAATCTTCTATTATGTATCTTTCCGAGTCTAGAAAGTTCCAGCACTTTCTTAAGTTGTATATAAGCAGATAGCTTCCATTCATGGTTCTTAATTATGATCTCGAGTTGAGACTAACGAGTATTCCCTTAATTTGGCTTTCACATTGTCTTTGCTAGCTTCATCTACGCGACAATATATGCTTGAATAAAAAGGAAATAATTAGTACTAATTAGTATCAGATTCCTTCGACAGGACAATCTTGATCCATCAGCAGCGTTCGTAGTGGAATCTAACAATTATTTAAATATTTACTTTAATAGAAATACTATAGATATATGCCAACTAAACTTCGTCTACTTCGTCATTTAAAGCAAAAATAATAATTTCCGGTAAGAATCCAAAATAAAACCAAAGAAAGTAGAATCCTGATCTTACGTCACTATTGTTCTAAAACTCACAAATCTAATGATGAGCAATCTTTACCCTCTGATGTAGTATTTTACTGCGCTGTGTTAGAAAGAAGAGTACAAAATTAGGTACACAAAATGACACGATAATTAAATATACCAGAGAAAATTCATAGAATTTCATACAAACTTAGCAGCTAATTTATTTGTGCCCTGAAAACAAAGTACAACTTTAACAAACATCGCATAATTTTCTTTTCCAAACAACTCTCAATGTATAACATAATTACTTACTGAATAAGGAACCACAAGTATCTCAGAATGCAGCTGTGAAGACATTCTCGATTCCATACTTTCTGAAAAGAAAAATAAAGATCAAAAAGACTTTCCGAAGGTTATCCTCCTATAAACCCCATATTTTCTCTTTTCAGAATTATACTCCCTAAATTAAGATGAAAGTAGCAAAATACTTCCAGACTTGGAACTAAAAATAAATTGACTTGGGAGAAACATTTCGTGCAATTAATTTTCAGCCAGCTCTGCTTTAATTAAAATGACTTGTACAAGCAGAGAACGCTTCAGTTTGATCGCAAAGTAATAACAAACTCCAAATGTTTTCCAATGCTGCGGCTTATTTTGTAAGCAATGCGTTTTCTTGAATTTCTCAGGATTAACTTGGTTTTCAGGAAGTGATTATTTTAGGATTTTCTCAAGGAAAAAAATCAGAGGTTTGTTTTCAGAATAAAGTTACTTTACATTTGACTTAAAAATCTCGTTTCCAAGAGAATAAGAGAACTGCTGCTTTTAATATGAGATATCGCAATTCCTTCTTTTTCAAAAAAAAGTCAAGTTATTAAATTCTTCAAATCAGCTTTGATAATTTTGCGCATAAAACTTTCTATTTTTGTTATCAGCCACGGCATTTAACAAAATTGATCAAAATACTAATCCATGGTTTTTTATCAACGGTTTCTTTTTAAGTCCAAACAGCCATAACTTTTGTCACAAAGTACATTCTTCACATTCAATGCATAAAAATCCTTAATGAATGAATAAAATATTTTTTTTTTAATTTCTAAAGGATTGTTAATGCGTAGTATTAGGGCATTCCGGCTAAGTAATTTTTAGTGCATTTAGAAGTTTTTTTTTCCCTTTTTAATGAAACAATAACTGCTGAAAAGTATTCTCAGTTTAAGTACTGTACTGTTGTGAGCTGATAAACGGCAGTATCTTTAGAAATGAACTTTTGACATATTTGGAGAAACGCGGTTTAGATTTCCCACTAACAATGGGTAAATGTTAGAATTTGGCGTTTTTTAGCAATATATTTCAATTTAAAATCAAATAAGCAAGCTTGCGGATTAAAATTTAAGTACAAAAGATGACAAAAATGCAAAACAAAACAAAAACTTTCAAAATATATTTTACACGTAAATGTTTCTGGAGCAGGAGCATCAAAAGGAGGTGTAACTTCTCGTTTCAATGTGGGATTACTAACAATCAAACTGACTGTTTTATCAATTGCATACATTGATTTTTTCATAGTTTTGACATTTTTTGTACAGCATTAAAAACAAGATCGAATTAATTGTCTTTCAAACTATTTCTTTCAGGTAGAACTGGAAAAGGATATTATTCACATTACAACTCAGGAAATCTTCCTTGGTGAGCTTTTGTGTTCCATATCTTTTCAGTTCCAATTCAGCGATAAGAAAAAGCCATTTCTGGTCTGATTCACAATGCATAGGGAGAAGAAGGGAATATTAAAGGACATGTGACACCAGCATAAAGCCCGTCTTATAAAAACAGCAATTCTTTTCCAAATGCACTTAAGAAGACTTTTCCCCTTCCCTGTTCTTTATCAATGGTCACTTAAAGCTTCAGGAAAAAGGTTAAAGAGTGTGCTTTTACGACTTTTCTGTGCTGTGGAACATGCCCGTGTAGGGTGAAATAAATGTCTTTATCGTTTAAGAGCTGGCGTTCTTCAACTAAACCATACTTCTGTCTGCCTATTGTTGAAAGCGATTTAAATCAACAACATACGTTTTATCTAATACTTTTAGGGAAAATGTACTTGAGAAATATGTAAATATGATTAATATAAAGCAAATATTTTTTTTTACAAAGGTCAGTAATACATTCCCGAATGCTTACTCTAGTCATTTATTTAACTAGTTGTTGAAAATGTTGTGAACATTAATCAAATGTTTTAGCAATCAAAACATAAGAACAAATTCTAAACATGAAAGTTAATAAAATTTTAGTTTTCACACCAAATTAGTAATGCGAACTATGTTAGCACTGTGTATTAAAACGTCTATTGCATATAGGAACTAGAGAAGATGTAACATCTTTATTTATGTTTTTTTAATCAGACAATATATAATTCAATTTTACAGTTAATTGTAGGGCATAGTGGATACATTTTAATATACTAAGCTAATGTTTTGTGGATGGAGATTTTCAACTGTATGATCCTATTTACTGTGTCTTAAAAACCTGTATTTATGCAACTTTAAAATATCATTATTTTATCGTTTTTTATTCTTTATCGTATGTTACTTTTTTTAAAAGTATTCTCGAATGACGATTTTTGAAGAAGTGAAAGTGAAAACGTCCATTAACAGAGAAACGAGATTAGCAGCTGAAAAGTTCAAAATGTACATTAACAAGTTTCATATATAACTTCGACCTCATCCTTTCTAAAAAAATTGTTTAAAGGGGAAGAAAAACAAAAGTGCACGGCAAAGTGAACTAAAAAGTAACTGAATAAAAAACAAATGGAAATGAAGACTGACGTATGAAGTTATTGCGTAAGAATAAAGGGTAGAGTGTAAAAAATGATAAAGACCAACAGTAAGAGTAAAGTGAAAAAATTAAGAGTTTGGTGAAGTAAATGAGTATTTTAGAGTTTTTTCTCCGATTCCTGTCTTTGTCACATAACACTCTGTAAATTACATCTTCACTTGTGGTTTAAGATAATGAAATTTCACCAAGGAAATACTTGTAACCTTAGGTAATTTTAAATGTTCCTATATTGTGGAGCATATCGTGCTTGCCAATTCGGAACGCAAAGTAGGTTTGTATCAACATTGTATAGTCTTACACTCGGCTGACTTTCCAACACAGCAGCATCTGTTTTAAGTTTTTTTTTTTTTTTTTAACGTAATATCTTTGCCCTATATTTTTTCGTTATATAAAGTGCATTATAGGTTAATAGTCCTGGCCCCACAATGTAGTCCCGTAAAAATTTTTAGGTCCAGAGATTTTCTCTTTAGAATCTTGATCTGTAGGTGTTCTAATGTGAGAATATCTTGGGTAGACATGTTGAATCCTGCGCGAAATAATTTTACAGGCCATCAAAGATAGCGGCCATTTTGGTTCACTTGCTCATTACGTTTTTCGCAATGGGCGTACCAACAAATTTATTTTTAATTTTGAACTGCAGTTTTTGGAGATAAGGAAGTCAATTAATGTATTAATTATGTCATAAAAGCCGCTCTAGCTGTTTCCACAATTTTACGTGGAGATATCTCCGACATTTGTTGTTGAATATTCTGGTTACTAAAAAGGGTACAAAAATTAATAAATAATTTAAAATGCTCATTTTAAACTCCTGTTTATCACATATATGTTTCTTCAACAACACAATAAACAAAAAATACAAGATTAGTTACTTTTAAAAAAGGTTACGATCTGTTTTTTCATTGCATGTTATTGCACTACAACGGACGTCTGTATCATTTGATGCCGCAGCCACTCTTTTTGAGCAATTTTTATCAGCCCAGTCTATGTGTGGAAAAATTCGTAGATCTGCATCTTCTCTTGAGTTATTATAATTAAGCTCTTCAATGATGTGTCTCAAATCTCCTATGAAAAGTATTGCAGATTGCTTCTTCATTAACTGTTAAACCACTAGCAATAGCTGAAAATGTAGCATTTTTGGACATTTCTTCTATTTCCTTGCGTGCTAGTTACTGTAAATTTTCCTTATTTGATACTGAAGATCAGAATTTTTCTACCTGCATCGGTACTAGTGTTTTTCTGTCAATTACAGCAATGTTTGTTCTGCCCTTAGTTGATTCTCTTCTCATCTTTTCGGATTATTTCACAACAACGTGCTGCAAATAACTATCGAACACAGGATGAAGTTCATGAAAAGAGCATACAGGAATGAATCCATGCAGAACACTGCTGATAACTTCGCCAAAAATTTTCTTTATTTAGCGGACTTGTGGCATGAAATATATAACGAAGGCAGTTTTTATTGGGGATACTTTGCTAAATAAAAAATGTTCTGGGAACGGATATTTCTGCAATCTAGCTTGGTAGGTGAATCACCACCACCAGGGGCGTGCACAGGGGAGGGGGGGGGAGAAGAGAAAACTGTTGGCCCGGGCCTGAGCCTGAAGGGGGCCTATTATTTTTAAAACTAGGGATGAAATATGTGCTTAAACAATATGGAAGGGCGGCCGAAACATTTGTGGGCATTTGTGAAGGACCCCAAATTTTCTGTGCACGCCCCTGACCATCACATAATGTGTTCGTTGGAAACAAGTCATGAGCTAAAATATTTTTAATGCATTCTCCCCTTTCTTTCGCTATTTCCATGTCTCTGTACCCTTGTTAAAGTTGATTCTTTCCCATTAGCTTAGAAGTGATATTTTATGAAGAACTGTGTGCCTCAAAGCATGGTAGGTTGACTTTGGAAAGTAATTCAAACAATTTTTGAAACCAAATGTATCCAGTCTGAACTGGCGGTACGGTTCTGATCAATGATTCATGATACTCATGATACTGAGAAGGCGAATCCTGACACTACCATTCACAAGTTGTTTAGTGAGAAAGTTGTAAAGTTGCTCTGTTTCAGAAATATCATAGGGATTTACATGTTGATAGATAAAATCAACAAGTCTTTTGACATTTTCATCAAAATACTAGCTACGATTGCCTATAAAAATAAGGATGCGGGACACTCTCACAGTGATCCATTAAATGAGAACTAGTAAGACCACGAAACACATTGCATATCATTAAAATTTCATAATACTCTAAATGCCACTCCGGCAACTTTTTTTCGTCTGCCCTGCAATTTCTCCGGCACTTTTCTGTAACCGTTGATTCGTTTGTTCCAATTTCATCTCTGGCTTCACAGCATTGAATTTTAACAACAAATTTTCCTTGAATGAACTTTTCTTACAGGTAGGGACACTCATTTTCTAGCGCCCTTATCCTCTTTACGTACCATGTTTCATATAGTAAATAAATGATGCAATCAAATACACGAAAGACTGGAAACAGTAATTCAACAGTTTGAACGTATGATTTGTAATTTTATTCGCGATCAGCAATAATCAAGTGTTTTACAAGTGATACCAGTGAACGAAACACTTCCCAACCCTTGCACAGTTCTGATTTGTCACTACATCCTTTAACAAAAACTCAATCTCTGTTTTCAAGCTCTCAATATTTGTGCGTAGCGATTGAATCATTATTTGACTTTTTCCCTCATCTTTTGAGCCAAGAGCATCCTGAACCGCCTTTACTCGCTTAGCAGAACTTCTCTTGTAGTCTAAAATCAACATCTTATAATGATTTTCTCAAGATTCTCAATGATTTTCTGCAGTCTTCACAGCTTCTTGTGAGCTAAAAGCAGCAGCAAGTACTTTTGGAGATAAATGACTAAAAAAAAAAACCAACAAAAGTGCATTCTTTCTTTAGGAAGCACAGAAAAGAATCCTTTCATTATACGTTGTTACGAGAAATAGTTTTGTTTCATTAATAAAAACCAATGCATTTTCATCTACATTGAGCATTGAGCATCAACTCTTTTATTTCTGAAAGAATAAATCCATGCCCAGCATTTAATAGAGTTTTTAATATTTCATTTGCCTTTTTAAACTGTTCAAATTTTGAGGATAGATGTTGCGCATACTGTGTATTGGTTTCTCACTCATACTTTCGAATATAAGAACTTATACAGCTGGAATTTGCATATGAATTCGCAGCAGAAACATTCATATCGCTGTTAAGATCTGCTACTGTGTCAAAAACTTCGTCTTCATTTGGACCTCCTTCAGCACTTTCTGATTTTTCTAAAACATTGTTTTCACCTTCAAAATAACTTGTCTGTGCATTTTTTTCTACCATTTTTTTAGCGTTTTTCCTCTTGTGTATTTCTTATAGCACTAGTTGCTGCAATGACACACTATATTTTCTTGCCGCGTTTTCCAATATTGCGTCTTTGCGTATTTCAGCAGCTTCCCGAACTTGTTTTTGTCGAAGAACATAATTTTTCTCTTGATTCCTTTTTACAAACTACATATTCGTTTATTAAAACTGTCTTCAAGATGTCTTCAATTGCCTACCAAAACTTTCTGAACTCGGTTTAGAAATATCAGCCATTGCTAAAATAGTTATTGTCACAGAAAAACATGAAGCAAAAAGTTTTTGGAACTGTGGAATATTTTTACTCGAAAACAATTACTTTGATAGCAGACGATAAATAACCTTGAACAGCGTGAAGCGATGAGGGGGGGGGGAATCCCTATAGCTACTGGTTTTAACATGAATGCAAATTTTAATACAGTAGCTTATGCATATGAAAGGGCTGTTTTGATCAAAAAATCTCCTTCATAATGTATTTTTGATCAAAAAATACCCTTCGTAAGGTATTTTTGATCAAAAAATCTCCTTCAGAAGGTGTTTTCAATCGAAGAATCTCCTTCAGAAGGTATTTTTCATCAAAAAACCCCATCAGAAGGTATTTTTGACCAAAAAATCCCCTACAGAAGATATTGCTGGCTGCGCTGGTGACCTTGAAAAATATTGATTTACACAAAAGGTTTTACACTTTGAAATCGTTTGGTTTCATTAAGAGTTATTAATTTTTGTACACTTTTAAGTAACTAGAATGTTAAACAAAAAACGTCAGAGATACCTCACGTAAAAATTGTGGAAAAAGTCAAAGCGGTTTTTATGACATAACTATTACATTAATTGACTTTCTAAAGCCCAAAAATTTCAGTTCAAAACTAAAAATAAAATTTATAGGTACGCACGTTGCGAAAAACCTAATGAGCAAGTGAACCAAAATGGCCGCTATCTTTGACGGCCTGTAAAATTATTTCGCGCAGGATTCAACATGTCTACCCAAGATATTCTCACATTAGAACACCTACAGATCAAGATTCCAAAGCGAAAATCTCTGGACCTAAAAATTTTTACGGGCATACATTGTGGGGCCTGGAATATAAGGGGTCTAAGGACTTTTAACCTTTAAAATTTTCGACTTTCTGGAAAAAATATATGCTATGCATAGTTTAATTCTGAGCAATTTGATACCTACTTTATTACCATACGCAAAAAACGTTTCAAGTTATCGTAAAAATGTGTAAACTTTTCCTATTGAGATTCACGTTAACAACAGCTTCTTAAGCCTCTTTTTTAGGTACCAGTTTCTTGTTTTGTGTGCATGATGAAGTGAGAAAGTTTCTTATATATTTCCGTAAAACTTTTCATGCATATTTTTCTGGTTCATTTTTATGATCTGAACCTAAATTTTAGCTAAATATAAAAGTTAATATTAAAAAATATGTAAAGTTTCGCCCAAAATTTTGGAAAATTATGATATTAACTTATAAAATTTCAAAAAATAAATAAATAAAGAAATAATTAAAAAAAAAACAATTTTAGGTTCAGATCATAAAAATAAACCAGACAAACATGCATTAAAAATTTTACGGACAAATATAAGAAACTTTCTGAAATATCATGCGCGCAAAAGGAAGAACCGGCACCTGAGAAAAAGAGACTTAAACAGCTGCTAACATAAATTTCTATGGGGAAAGGTTACGCATTTGTACGATAACTTGTTTTTTTTTTTTTTTTTTTTTTTTTTTGCCTATTGTAATAAATAAGGTATCAAATTGTTCAGAATTAAATTATGCGTAACGTTTTTTTTTCCAGAAAGTCGAAAATTTTGATGGTTAAAGGTCCTTAGGCCCCTTAATTACAAAATTAGCAGTTCAAGGTTATCGCTGCTTTTACTGCATTATGTAGGTAAAAATCAACTCTATCCCAAAAATTAAAATAAAGCACTCTAGCTCTAAGTGTGAGATTAAAAATAAAAAAATAAAATAAATAAATAAATAAACTCCACGCTTTACCTCCGCCTTACAGGTCACTCTACCTTCATTTCCTTTCTAATCCGCAAGTATCAAACATCTTGTCAACATATTGAACATGCATAGCTTATTCAAGAGGCATGACATAAAGCTCGAGCACATGGCATTTTCTTAAAATCCCACTTTTAAACTATCACATGAAATACAATACTTCAGGTAGTAGAAAACTTTCTTTAAAAAAAAAATACTATTCAATCTAGTGATAATTTACATACATTCTAGAAAATTTACATTTTAAAAATCAAATAGAAAACATCAAATGTACTAACACTTTATTGTATTAAGGGTACTTGCATTTTCCAATCAGTTTTCGGATAGATACTCTTAGTTGTATAAATTTAAAATAAAATAATCGCTATTTTAACAGCACAGTAATGAGCTAATTATTGTATTATAAGTTAATATTGTATTACTGTATTTAGAACCTTAATTGTAAAATTGAATTTATTTACATTCAATATCTGCACTGATTGTGTCTCATTACACATTATTAAACTTATACAGTGTGTCCTGAAAAAGACTGACTGTTTTCAAAAAGGAATATAACAGGAAAACGGTTAATGATAAAAAACAAACTCTTGCAGAAAATTCATGTGGTGGGCCCTAAATTTTTTTCCTAGGAGTACCAAATTTTAGTTCAAAAATGTTTCAGTAGATGGCGCTGCACATAGTAAGCCGGAAGTTTAAAAAAAATTGAAATTCACCGATTTTTCCTCCGATTTCGGCATAGGATTACAGCCAATGATTGTTTTAAAATATTGTTTCGTTCTTTTATTCATTATTTTCGAAAGATTATGATGTAGTTGTCCATATATATATATATATATATATATATATATATATATATATATATATATATATATATATATATATATATATATATATATATATATATATATATATATATATATATATATATATATATATATATATATATATATATATATATATTTTAAATTTATGGGCTTACTATCTGCGGTGACATCTATTAGAAAAAAATCAACTAAAATTTAGAACTGAGGGAGGAGATATTTACACCCACCACATGAATTTTCAACAAGAATATTTTTTTTTAATCATGAACCTTTTTGCTGTTATAAATTTTTAAAAACAGTGTCTATTTCAGGACACCCTGTATATATATTATTGCTCATTGCGGAAATTATATAAATTTTCAATTTGATGTTGAAGCTTTAATTAAAAACAGATTACTTTATTCATATGTAAATTAATTGACATTCATAATAAAAGAATTTTCCATTTCAACGCGACCGAATAATTTAATATATTTGATTAAAAATCCTTTTTTTTTTTAATTTATCCATAAAGCATACACTCTTAATTTCTAAAATAAAGTTTCGGGAGGAACTTCTTCAAAATTAAATTTCGAACCAACTGAAAATATTTTTTTTTCTATAACGTCAGCAAAATGTGTATTGATTCATTTTACAAGTTATTAACTTCGTATTTTACTCTAGCTTCGAACTGTTTTTCCAAAAGATAGTCGGTGAATCTGCAGCCGTGACGTCTTAAAAGTCATGCCAGGGTATCCTGAACACTTTTTGTTTGACTCTGAAACAAATTCTAAACTATGTTTTTGTGGTGATGAATGTGTATGAACAATAAATTTATATCATCAATCTTGAAACAAATGCTTTAATTCGGTATTTTAATTTTATGTAAAATGATGTTTAATAAATTTATGTGGCTTTTTTCCTCATATTTTTTATTATTTATATTACTCACTTCAGGGTCATAATTCTGTGATATATAGTATTTGATTTAACGGATCATGAAAAAATAAGACTTCTTAACTTAAACACAAAACTTTTGGTATACATGTAAGTATTACAAAACTTTTGGGTGCAATTTTTAGACTACTCTTCTTTATTCTTAAGTTTTGCTCTTTACTTCTGGACGATCCTAAATTGATCCATATCAAAGTTTTACTCTTTAAATTTTTCAGTATTCAACTTTTGTTAGTATTAAAAGATAGTAAAATGCGCAAAATAACCTCAAATCCTTATTTGACTCAGATATGAGCCAACAGAGAATTTGGAGCCAAACCAATGATGACGTTTTCTTGCTACGTTGAGGCTATATATCTTTTTTTCCCTTCCATTTATTAATTTTCTGTGATTAATACTTCGGTTTTTTTTCTTGTAGAACTGTAATATTTGTAGCTATTTTTTTAGTTTGCTGTATTATATCTGTGTATTAATTATATTTTTAACTCGATATCATTCAATCTTGTATATCTCCGTGAACATTAAGTCTAAATTTCACTTTGATAAAAATCTTCCAAACAAGCTAGCTTGTTAATGGTTGTTTCAGAATAGCTAATTCTAGAAGAAGAAAAAATCCATGCTAATATTTCAGCTTAAAAAAAATATTTCTTGTTTCTAGAAAAAAGAAAAGAAAAAATGATAGAAACATGCTTTGTTCATAAAATAAAGCTCTTCTTTTCCGTATTTCAAAGATAAACCTCAAACATGACTGTTATCATAAATCAAAAAAGAAAATTAAACATAATTTCAATCCAAAAATATGACAAAAAAAGTAAATGCTTTTTCTCGCCAAAAAAAGGGAAAGATCCATTAAAACCCCAGCTGTTTACACTTTAATGCGGAGCAACACAACCCATACACACACACAATGCTATAAATCAAAACTTTCCGATTCCCTGCTAACCCCCAGGGCACCATCACAGATAGTAATATCGTATTTGGTACACACTGCCAGAGCAAAAGCTTGCGAGAGAGAGAGAGAGAATAACACTCAGGATGGGGTGAAGGTGAAGAAGCAGAACTGTGGATATTAATCACATTTATGGTGAACTCTCAAAAGAATCGGGGGGAAAGGGAAGGGAAAGGGGTGGTGTGAAAGCGCGTGGAGTTAAACGATTAAAACTGCAAAGCACGAATTTGTGGAGAATGATTATTGTGATTTGGAAGAAATGTAGGAGGTGTAGGACGATGTGTTTCTTTAATATTTTCAGGAACATCTGAAATATCTTTGATGTTTAAACTCTAATGTTTCTATGGAGGTATTTTATATTTTAGCCCCATCAGAAGATTCTGACGTGTTTCGAAAGTGTTTATAAAGTAAGAGAAGAACAAAATGTGTCGTTGTGAAACACAATGTCGTGATTTTTAATTGATTTGGGAAATATTGATGATAAGAGTTGAAAGTGAGTGAAGTTAAACCGTTAAAACTGCAAAGCACGAATTTGTGGAGAATGATTATTGTGATTTGGAAGAAGTGTGGGAGGAGTACACTGTAAAAAAAAACTAAAATTTGAAGAAGTTATCCGTATTTTTTACAGAAAAAAACTGTTCGTAATAAAATACAGGATTTCTCTGTTTTTTTGAATCTGTAACCGGTTATACTTTGTTTTTCTTCGAATCTTCGAAATTTCGCCCGCGTGTTTGGATTTTGGTTCTCGTGCTCGAGTTTTTGATCTTATATTTATTTAAAGCGAGTAAGCCTTAAATCCTTTGCAACTTCCATTTCATTGCATCCTAATCAATATTTTATTATTATGTTTTTTTGTCATCTGTTACAGAGGAAATTTACCTTTGTATACATGTATTTCGTAGTAGTATAGTAAATATTGAAATGGATTTATGAAAGTATAGTTTCATTTTTTAATCTTCATAAAATAATAAATCAGCTTGAATAAATAATAAAAATACGGAAGATTTCTGTAAAATAAACGGAAGAAAACTGGCGTCCTGGCTGACAGTTTTTTTCTGTAAATTTTACGGATTTTTTTTACAGTGTAGGAAGATGGGTTTCTTTAATATATGTGGCTACATCTGAAATATATTTGATGTTTAAGCTCTCTAATGGTTTCTATGTAGGTATTTTATACTAGTGGCACCCTCACGGCTTTTCCAGTAGTAGAAAATTAAAAGGTCTTGTGGTTCGCCTGTATATTTACAAATAATGTATGGTGAATTTCCCGTCAATTGGCTTGTGCCCATGTTACGGTTCCACGTTATGATAATTACGTAATTTACTCGTCCATCTTATGATAATTTTGTTCTTCAAATTGGAATAGAAAAAGAACAAACTAGAATTTACCAAAAATTGCTTCGAGGTGCACACCCCCATGCTACAAACTAATTCTGTGCAAAATTTCATGAAAATCGCCCAAACGGTCTAGCGCTATGTGCGTCACAGAGATCCTGACAGACAGAGAGAGATCCGGGCAGAGAGGCTTTCAGCTTTATTATTAGTAAAGATGTAGGTTCATTCAAAACATTCTGACATGAATCGGAAAGTGTGAATAGAGTAAATTAGCAGTAAAATGTGTCGTCGTGAAACATATGTCATAATTTGTGACTGATTTGGAAGCATTATGACTGCGGGAGAATATGATTGAAGTTAAACGATAAAAACTTCATAACACGAATTTGCGGATAATGATTTTTGTGAACAATGGGGAAGATTGTGATTTGGAAAAAGTGTAGGAGGAGTAGGAAGATATGTTTCATTAGTAAAGTCTTGTAAATCTAACATATGTTTGAATTCTACTATATAAGATCTTTATTGCTCTATCCACCATGAGGTGCATAAAGGAACTAGAGAAGAAGTTAGATCATTAAGACGACTGTGACTTGTTTCGGAAGTGTGCTTAGAGTAAAAGAGGAAAAATTATTTCGTTATGAAATATATGTTACGATGTAAAGCTGATTTCGATAATATTGGTGAGATGCGTTAAAAGTAAGTGAAGTTAAACAATTAAAACTGCATAACGTGCATTTGTGGAGAATTCTTGTTGTAATTTGAAAGAAGTGTAGAAGGAGTACGAAGATGTGGTTTCTGTAATATATTCTTGTAAATCTGAAATTAAATGTATAAGATCTCTAATGTTACTATGGAGGTATTTTCTACGCAAGTCCATTCAGAAAATTCGAACTTGTTGCGAAAGTGTTTGCTGAATAAAAGAGAAGATAATGTTTCCTTGCTAAACATATATTATAATTTAGAAGGATTTTTGAAACAATGAAAGTGAGTAAAGCTAAGCGACGAAAAAAAGCATGACACGAATTTGAGGATAACAATTATTGTGATTTGGAAAAAGTATAGGTAGTGTAAGATCATGTGTTTTCTAACATAATCTGGTAAATACGAAACATCTTAAACATCTTCAAGTCTAATACGTAAGATTTTTCATGTCTTCATAGAGGTATTTTAATGCAAGTCCATTCAAAAGATTGGCATGTTTATTAAAGTGTAAAAAAAATAATAAAAATTAATTTGAATTTAAACATCTTGAATTCAAATTATGTTTTTCGCAATCATGAGTGTGTGTATGTAGGCGTGTGTGTTTGTGTGTGAGGGTATGTGTGTTCGTGCGTAGGGGTATGTGTATGTGTGTGTAGGCATGTGTGTTTGTGTCTGTGTGCTGGCATAAGTGTGTGAGTAGTTGTGTGTATGAATGTGTGTGTGGGGCGAATATGTGTTTGTGTCTGTGTGCAGGCATGAATGTGTGGGTGTCTGTATGTATGCGTGTGTGTATGTGTTTGTGTATGTGTGTGTGTGCGTGTGTGTTGTTGTGTATGTATGCGCGTGTGTGTAGGACATGGATGCAACCTGGAGACGGCTTTCGCTATAGGAGCAGCATCATGAGGAGCCCGTCGACGTTGATGGTGCGGAGGGTGGTGGTGGGAAAAATCAAAGGAACGTCAAAAACAATCAAGTGAGAACAATAAGCAATCGTGATTTAAAAAAAAAATAAATAAAAATAATGTTCCGTTGCGAAACACATCTCAGGATTTGTGAAGATTTCTGAAACATTGAGGAAGTGTGTGGTGAAAGTGAGCGAAGTTGCGCGATAAAAACTGCATTTGTAGAAAATAATAAAGTAATTTGAAGTAGTGTAGGGAGGGAGTACTAGGAGGATGTGTTCCATTAACATATTCTGCAAAATAAGAAATAACTTTTCAATTCTAAAATATAAGATCTTAAATATTTTCATGGAGATATTTTAAGCGCACATTCAAAAGATAGGACTTGTTATGAAAGAGTGTAAAGAATAAAAGGGAAAAAATAAAATAAAAGAATTTAAAATATATATATAAAAAATTTATTTGAATTTTGTTATCTTGAATTCAAATTATGTTTTTCGCAATCACGAGTGTGTGTGTATATGTAAGCGTGTGTTTGTGTGTGTGGGGGGGTATGTGTGTGTGTGTAGGCATGTGTGTTTGTGTCTGTGTGCAGGCATGAGTGTGTGGGTAGTTGTGTGTACGTGTGTGTTTAGGTGTGTGTGTGTGTTTGTGTGTATGTGTTTGTGTATGTGTGTAGGGGTATGTATGTGTGTGTGTAGGTGTATATATGTATATGTGTGTAGGTTCGTGTATGTATGCGTGTAAGTGTAGGATATTGACGAAACCTGGAGACTGCTTTCGCTAGAGGTGCAGCATTTTGTTTTTTCAAAGTCATGGTGTATGTGGGGGAGGGAGGGGGCATTGACATCCAATGTGCAAGCAGCCACCTGCGGCGGCTGTTTGGCTAACTTGTCCTTTACCTTTTTACTTCAAGTTTGCCGCCTTCGGCGGTTGTTTAAATAAATTTGGCAGCAGTATTAATCAATCCATCTCTATCTTTTTTTGTGCCATTCACATTTTTACGCCAAGATTGACGCCTTCGGCGGCTATCTACCTTTACAATCTATCTCTACATTTTCTTATCCATCTCTATTTATTTTGACCTCCTCACCCATTTCCTAATAAAAACAAAGAACACTCAAAAAAACCGCTTTTTTTATTTAAGTAGAGCAAAAAAAAAAAAAAAAAAGCTCAAATTCCCCGTAGTGTGCAAAAAGTAGCGTTTGACAAAGATAAAAAAAAATCTCGCTCTTTTTATTGAATTAATGCACACAACTATGAAATGTAACGTAATATAGATACAGCGAAAGGTCCAGCTTGGGGGGAGGGGATGGAAAAAGAAATAAATGCAATCCCTAAATAAAACAAAAAAAAAAAAAAAAAGGAAAGAAAAAAAGCAAGCGCTGCCGAAAAAACACGTGGTCATCACGTCCGAAAATGTAGAAGTAAGCTATATAGTAAAAAAAAAAGATTAACATTGCTTGCGATTAAGATTCCATCGTAAATATCGAATCGAAACCCAAGTAGTGACGTCACAGGCATAAAAGATTGAAGAACGCTTTTTTCGACTGATGCGTGAAAGGACATGATGTGTTCAGCATTAAAAAAATTGTTAAAAAAAAAAACTATTGCGTATTTTTAAGAACTTTTTTCTTCTGAAGAGGGCGAAATGTTTTTACTATTACCAACTTAAATTTCAGAAATGAGGCTTTGATACTTCTCGCAGGATGATATTAGAAAAAATAAAACCCAGAAAAACATGCAAATTAAAGGTTTTTTTCAAAAATTCATAAAAAATACAAAAATTGCTCTATCTTCAAAATTTTTTTGTTCATCATATTTAAAATTAAATTTCCGACACTATAGTACCAAAAATATTTGTCTGGCGCGATTGGTTCGGGGTCTGTGAGGTTAAAAGTACTAAAAAGTGCTAAAAATCACATAAAACATTAAATAACTTTTTTTCTAATTAAAATATCAAAATTCGAAGCCCGAGGTGCACAACTTCAGCAAAAACTACACCTGTATACCAAATTTCATCCTCCTAGGCCTTACCGTTTTCCCGGGATGCGCGCCACACACACACACACACAAACATCTTATTTTATTATATGTATAGATTACAAAAGTACATAGAAGACATTATGTATCACATAATAAACATTGTTTTTGTCCCTACATCAGGACGATCTACAAAAATAATGACAACCCTGAATACTACAAATATCCCCCCCCCCAACAACGAGGGCTCTCGACAAAAAGAAAAAATACCTCAAACGCAGCCCCATTTAAAGTTTCAATTGTGCATTTGGCTCTGAATCAGCCCCTGATGAACAGTGAACACTCATATGAACATTAACATAGTATGTATATTAGGGTGGTTCAAAAAAACTCATTTAGATAGAGTCCAGGAAACCCCCGTTTTTTAGACTTACTAACAGTTGTATGCCGCAAAAGTTTTGGCTTCTTCCTCAAATTTTAAGAGGGTGCTCAATAATCCCTCAACTTAACATTACTGTAGCATAGAAAATGTCACAAATTTAGAAACATTTAATTTATACAGCTGATTTTTTTTTTTGGAAATAAGTTGCTATGTGTATGCATATTACTCGTGTATGTTTTAGTATGTAGCATCGTTTTTTCAGTTTAATGTATTTTTTAACCCTCCTCCCCACACTCATGAAATTTGGGGTAAGGGGTTGAGCACCCTCTTTCAGTTGAAATAGGAAGCTAAAATTCTTCCAGTATATTACTATCCGCAAGCTTAAAAATATTGAGGAATGTCCTGTTATCTAGTAGAAACTTTTTTACGTGTATTTTTGAACCACCCTAATGTACATAAGAAATACATTAACATGTAATTTAATTCACCTAAATTTATTGATCACCCGAATATCGAAATCCCTTAAACATAGCGAAAAATATGTCATTTAAACCACAAATTTGATCTCTTTTACAAAAATGTAAATTTTTAAAAATATATTTAAAGATAGAGTAAATACGAAAAACAAATTTACCTCAGAATTATTTTATTGTTTGTAAATCCATTAATGACGAATAACATTCAACGGAATATTTATGGGCCTGTTACAAAAAGTTAAGGAACGTGCTAGCCTTTTTTTAATTAAAAATAAATTGTGCAAAGATTTCTCTTTCCTTTAAATATATACTACACAAACAAAATTTGAATGCAATCCGTACAGAAAAAAAAATTATCGTCATAAAAGCTTTTCAAAATTGCTTATATTTTGATGATTTAAAATGTGTTACTTAAAACTGTTCTTGATAAATTCCACTATCTGTTAAAATGTAGGCCTTAAAAAAAGAAATGAGAGAGAATGTGGGGAAACAGTGAAAAAATTAAGATAACTTACATTTTTTTCAAAACTGGAAATTTGCTCAGAAACTTACGGTGCATAGAGGAAAAACATTTTTCCCCCTGTAAAACTTGTTAAAAAGTAACGTTTCAACGTTAATTTTTATTTCCGACAGTAAATTTGTACCTAAAAGGAAAAAAAAGGGTGGAAAATGTTTACTTATTTGTTCTATGGGACAAAGTGAAAAAAAAAAATCTAATGAAATCTGAGTTGATAAAAGAATGAATGAATAAATGGAAAGGAAATAAGCAAATAAATGAACAAGTTAATACATAAAATATAAAATTATAAATTATTAAAAATAAGTTATTTAATAAAATAGAAAAAAAAAGTAGTTAATAAAATAGTGAATGAATAAGAAAATAAGTGAAGGAATGAATAAATAATGCAATTATTGTCTGAAGGAATGTTAATGAACTAATTATTAAAAGATTACGAAAGCGATTTGATAAATAACTGTATAAGTAAATTACATGAACTATTTCACTTTGCCCCATAAACTTTGACCCGTCTACACTTGAATGGCTCTACAAAGCATTGAAGATACAAATAAGCTTTGTAATAAATATTAATACGTCTCAACAAATATTAAAAACGTTAATAACACGAACTGCTTCATTTAATAATAACAAACAAATAATTTTTGACTTTCAGCAAAATATTACAATATGAGAATCATATTTTGAAAATTGCTTGTAATATCATATTTCTTGACTTTTAGAGGTATTTTTTTCTTTACAGGAATGTACTGCATAGGTTACTACATAGTTAAAATATTTCTGTATGTGACACTAAAACCAGATGAGATATATTACCATTTGTCTTTGCCCCACATTAACCTATTTTTTATAAAATGGTATGTCTATTTAAAAATATACTGCTAAAAAATGAAAATATATATATATTAAAGCGTTTTGTTTTTGTTTTTTTGCATTCTAAGAGTCTTAAAAATGCAAGTAATGCATTTAACATTATAGCAACCAGTAGCTAAAAATGATATGATAAATACTCAACATTGTATAAAAAAGTGAAAAAAAGCATGTTTTATCTCAACAACGTACAGAGTTCTATTCCACCTACTTTTATAAGGTAGTAAGCATATAATCGCCTCAGAGTAACAATAAGATATCTAATCGCAGAAACATCGGTAAGACATCCTACTTTTTGCTCTGAGGCGACGATATAAAGTTAATGATTTACCTGGTACGTCTATAAGCATCCTCTATATGCATCTTCTTTTTTTCTCAATTCATTCAATCTTTCAGACACTCTTTATGTACCTCACTATTTGATTAGCATTTTAATTGCTAAGCTACGTGAAAATAGGTTGTTGCACCAATTTTAATCAGAGTAAATAATAAACATTGTCAATATCTGACTAAATTTATAGCTTAAAGAACATTTTTGAGTTAATAAATTATTTGGCCAATATAAGACGTTTTATTTTGAAAACTGGTTAAAATATTTAAGCTAAAATTTTTATTCTATTTATTTTCCTGTAATAATGGAATAGAATTTTACAAAAAAAAAAAAAAAACCTCTTCAAACGTTTTTGAAACTGTATTTCGGATTTATATTGGAATGCTCTTTTATTTCGTCGATGAGAATTACTGTAATCCTTTTTTCCTCTCATAATGAATTGCTTTCATCTTTGTTTTGGAGTTCAGATACTCTATAATTCGATTTTACTCTTTTCTTATAACTGGTGGCAAATGTGTTGTCAAATCAGTCTTAACTACGTATTATTTTTCTTTAGTTGAATTTTGACAGAAAATAATACTATAAGAACAGTGACCCATTATTAAATTAATTTGAAAAAAAAAATGGTACTAATATAATGTGGAAACCGTCTAGCACTACAGAAAACATTACACTATTATCTAAAAGCAAATAAAAAGGACGTGCAAATCAATGGCAGTTTATTATTGAAAGGTGATTCATAGACAATTATAGAAAATTATACAATATTTTGTAAGTTTATATGAATACACTGTGCTGCTCTATTTGCTGTGCATAAATAGTCGTATAAATCAAGTAGTTTCAATAATAAATCCAGGAAAACAAAGATGTTTCAAAGATGTTTTTCAAGTTATAAGATAATTTTTTCCGATGTAAAATTCATATCGAAAATGCTTAAAGATGTATCAGCAGGCTGTAAAGTACCAGCCAAGTTGAAACAATATACCGTTAAGTTACGCAGTACTATCAAGTGCAAGTTTTACTAACCTTTGGTAGTATTTGACTTTTTGAGGGTTAATGATGTCATGGACTATGTTTAGCTACCCCTAAGCAATGGGAAAAATGCAAGTTTTAGTTAACGTTGCAAATCAGTTGCGCAAGTATGTTTCATTTAACCGTGGACGCATTCTGTAGAAATAATCTAAAATATTGTAAGTGGTACAGTTATGTCCCATGTTCCTGTTTTCACTTAGCAGCTTTGAACACATTTAAACTTGGTAAGAAGTCTTCGTGCTTGAATGATAGTAACATGTTTTTCCCCCCTTTCCGTATCAGGTAATTTAGGTGACAAGTATTATTATTTTTTTACTAACTTCAAAAAAGGAGGTTATGATTTCGTCATGCGACTTTTTATGTATGTTTCGAATTATTCCAAGACCGATTTAATGCATTCGTTTTTTGTTTGGAAAGGTATACTCCCCTGATGGTCCCATGGTAATTTGGTCTGGATCTGATAAGGGGTCCCGGAGAGATCCAAGAAACTTTGAATTTCACACGTTGTGGATACGTAATCCGGCTTACGATAACGGGTGGAATACGTCACAGGTCACATGGTTTTCCCATGAGCAGTGTATCTTCACAGCCAAATTTTTGCCTTCGTCTTGAACGAGAACTCTCGTGGCATATGGATGATTAATTTTCGCCGTCTGTTAACTTTTACTCATAGGTGTTACCAATGTTTTACTACGTAGCAAATCAGTAAATTAAATACATTTTGCTACTTTAATAGCTGAATCAATTGCCTTAATATTATTTTTAACTAAAATAATTTATTCACTGAATGTTTTTTTTTAATATATAATTCAGTGTTCAAACATATGCAGTGTTTAATTCAAGGGGAATTGAATACAGAACACCCTTCGATCGATGATTTATCTTTAATAATTTGTAACTGGTGCCTGATTTCTCAAGTTTGACCAGTATTCTAGATTTACTGTTTCACAATGCCGGCAGTTTAATTCGAAATTAAGGTTATACTAATTAGAAGGCTTCAATAAAAGGAGAAGGTTCTGAACTCGTCGGATTAGTTTTTTCTTTGTACAATGTTTTATAAATACTCGAAGACACCTGTACCGAGGGGAGTGCATAGGGGTGGGGTGGGGGGTTAGAAAGAACACCTGTTGGCCTGCGCAAGAGAATGAAGGGGGCCCAATATTTTAAAAACTAGGGATGAACTATAGGGGTAAACAATAATGAGAGGGGCCCGGAAAGTCATTTGTGACGGGCCCCATTGGCTCGCCTTATTTATGTATGAAACGCATTATTGTTCTTTGGAGTGTTAGTGCACCGGGAATTTCACAACTATACAAATGTATAGAGTAATTCCTTTGTAGTTGAAGGAATACACTATACAAATGTATAGAGTAATTCTTTTGTAGTTGAAGGAATACAAAATTCAAGCTCTCCTTAGAAGCATAGGTAAAAAGAAGCCATTCTTCTGCTGTGTGAAAAACATATAAAGATCCCACAACGCTTGGAACGTCGTTTGCAGTAGCATATTTAACTACATTTTCCGTGAGAACTCATGGCATTTTTATGTGTATCACGACAAGTGGAAGTACGTTCATTATTAGGTAACATATTGCAATCTGAAGACCTTAATTCTACCAATCTGACTGGATTTATATTTAACCCCAAATGAGTCACCTTTTTAAACGAGCTGAATGTGCATGACATGACTTCTTTTTAAGCCAATTTATTGATAATAGTGCTTTGGAGTAAGCAAAGAAACATTTTAAATATTTTCAACCCAAGTTTGTTTTAAACCGAAGTAGAAAAACGCTTCACACAGAAACGTTTTCCCAATATTGGTAATTTTAATGTTACTCAATGGCTCAAATATCGCCAATAGTGGCCAAATTGAAACCAAACTTTAAGAAAATTACCAAGTTTGTCGCCAAATTGGTGACAAAACTTGGCGGCCAAAATCTTGGCAATATATCGCCAAGTGTTTGCCAAATTATAGCTTCACTTGAGTTAGCATTGAAATGAACAATGATTTTCCTCCAAAAAGGTCAAATGTTTATGAAGACGATATAGCTATAAAAACTTATATTTTGTGAAGATAGACACATTGATTTGCGTTAAAAGTTCGTTTCTAACGACACAATATGTTAGCAAACAATCATGGTTTGTGTTTCTTCAATTTTAAAATTTAATTCATATGAAGGTTTTTCTTATTTCTTGATTTTTATTTTTATTTGTGACTTTCAACCAAAGTTTGATTCAAATAAGACCCAAGATTATTAATCTATGCTTGAGTTTGTTCTTAGTAACTTTTATGTTTATCCATTGGAAGTCAAGCCCAAAACTTTCAATCAGAATAGTCTAAGATCAATTGCTAGATGTTCTTTTCTGAAAAATGAGCAGTAGTATGGATTACTTTGACTGAGAGATGCTACACAGTTGAAATATAGATGTTTTTGACTACAATATCGGTAAGTTTCTATGTAAAAGTACACGGAAATAATACATTGAAATAACACAGGGATTTTTAGATAACGATTTCACATAATCCTTTTTTATGTCATATCACAAATATACACTCACGAAATAACTGTATTTCGATAAGTAGATAGAAGTACTCATAACTTTCTTCTATGTTTCGAAAGTTCATTCAATAAAATAAAACCGGCAGTTTTGTAACATTTTTGCTGTTCGTGTGTAAAATCAGCAGTTAAAACTTAAATGCACCCCAAAAATTAAAAGTAAATGAATATTATTGATGGGTTTTCCTTTTTAAAATATAAAACAAATAATTATTTGACATAAATGAAAGCTTTTTTAAATTTAAAGCATAAATTAACTATTTTTGAGATATATTTCATGCAAATACATAAATATAACAGAAAAAACAAGGAGAAAACGTTTACGCTACGTATAGCAACACTAAACAGCTAAATGAAAAATCACAAAATAAGCTTCGTGCTAAAATATGATTAAAGTGAAAAACCATTGTAGCTAAACCAAATTTTTAAGGGAATTCCTTCTTGAGAATTAGTGCTTGATCTACGTGGGTTTTTAACTTTAAACAATGATCATCATTTTACTTCTTTTTCGGGAGTCATGCTCTAAAAAAGATCAAAACTCATACTCATGAAGACTGATTAAAAACATTAAGCTAAAAATGTTTCTATTTTGCTCTAGTTGCATTCTTGTTATTGTAAATATTATTTTACATTCAAAATTCAAAATACATTTTTGTTCAAACTGCCTCAATAGGCTTTAGAACAATATCCTTTAAATTGAATGCCGTTACAAAAAGATTTTAATTCATTTTCAATGCAAGACATTTCCCATCTTTTGATTTTATATTTCGTTGTAACAGTTTAGAGAACTCCTTCATTAAAATTTATCGCTTAAAAGAACAGAGCTAAATTTTTATCAGAAAATATCTAAGCTGCTACACAAAAGATATGCCAAAAAATAATTATTTTTCACGCTTAAACATTTAAATTTTAATAAAATGTGTTTTGAATTTGTCTTTGACATCTCATTTTTCATTTTACATATGGTGTTGAAGAAAGCAATTTGTTTTTCATTTGAATGTTTCTGAGACGGAAAATTATATTTCCTTTTAAATAAAATAATTGTAGATTTCGAAACTTTCGGTTTCATTTCAGTACCAAATGACAATTTGTACTCTCATTTTGCTCTTTAAGAGAAAATGACTAGTTTTTGCAACGTTGAATTTTACTGGTATTGTTATCAAAGCAGAATATTACTTAAAATATTTTTCCTGCTCTGTTTTTTTCTTTCTTTTTTTTGATTTTTTTCATGAATCTAAAAGGCATAAGTCTCTTACAAATTTAGTCATTTAACCAGGGATAACTTACGCGGAGTCCCGAGTAACCACAGTCACTTAAAATCTTACATTGTCGAGTGTGCAATTTAATTGACTTTAACCGGAACTTCAGTAGCTTCATTTCAAGATTTTTTCCTTTAAGAGGATCAGTCGGTAGTAGATGTTATTAATTAGTTGAAAAACGACATTTATTTTTATTTTTTTGGAATTAGAACTCAAATTGGAGGCTAAATCCCAAAAACTTAAATATTTAGTGTAAAATATGAACAATTTACTTTTAAGGTTCATTCTAAGTATGTACGTGATAAATGTATGTGAAATTATATATTAGTATGTAGTAAGCGTGTTCTTTCCTTATTTTGTTCATTTTTTCGAAATACATTAAGTATTTCTTCGAAACGTGTTGAAGTAATCGATTTAAAGTCTCTTAAATTGTTTCTTACATTTAAAATATTTATTTTTCAAAGTTACAATGAACGTTTGTTAAAATTTTCATGTAATAAATTGCATTCAGCAATAATTAATAGATGGGGTGGTGGAAGTACGCCGCAAGACCTCTATTGTGTTATTTAGCAAGCGACTTTTCAGGTTATAATATTCTGGGATATTTTCAACTAGGAAAGGTCTTAAACCCACCATGTTTTTATTCATCTTTAAACCACAGATATTTCTAGAAAATAACAAATCGGTATTGCTTGTTTGCACGATCCTATTGTTAAAGTAATGCGTGTTAACTAAATTCTATCCACAGGTTTTACCTTTTTCAGTGATCAAAACAGTATTAAACGTACCACATGTTTTATGAACGAGCCACCATTCATTAAAATCCAAAACTCAATTAAAATAAACTATAATTAAGTGTTCAGAAATGATTTCAATTTGTTGAACTATTATTTAAAAGAATCATTGTAATCATGTTAGTATAATGCAAAAAGTGTTAAAATTATTACGAACTATTTCGTTTAGAAATATAAATTATGAATGAAAATATTACATGGCAACCAGATTTCTTAAATATTTTAAACTCATAATTGATATCATTATGAATTTCTTTCATTTAATAGCACTTTGTTATTACATATAATGCATTTTTAGCCGTTTGTTTACAATCTGACCACCAATTAGATGCAAAGGTAAACATCCGGTTTACAGGCGGAAATGGGCACATCTATTAGTTTTGTTCGAATCTGGATCAGTTTTAATATTTTGCACCCAACGCTTTAGGAAACATTCTGCATTTCAGGTTAGAAGTAAGTGTCTCAAATTTTAATATATAAAATCGTATCAATCACGCTTTCAATTCCTTTGAGAAATAATTCTAACCATTCAATCAACGTGATCTGGTTCTTGTTCTATGTTCTGTTTCATTTCCTATATACCCTATATACACATATAATCTTGGATTGTTATTTTCTTGTTTCTCTTTGCGTTGTTGTGATTCAGTACGACATGTTTAAGTGATAGTGACGATTTTTATCATGAGCTATATTCGGAAGCAAACATTCACGGTCACCTTGAACTTAAATTTTTGGAAAGACGGAAAGTCTGGATTTGTCAAATGGAGCTCCACATTTTGACGATTGATGAAAATGTTTCCAAATATAACTTCATATTCTGTCGAAAGATAATAGTTTTAGAAAATAAGTAAACATTTTTGGGAGGCCAGTGTGACCTCCCGTGACCTCCCAACGCAGCGCCGATACAACATGCAACATAGTTTTATGAAAAGAATAATCAATTAAGAAAGAATAATGTTGGGTATATGACTATGACCTCGAAACAAAAGTGCAATCTTCACAACGGATTGGTGAATAATTTTCACGATCCAAAAAAAACATGTCAGTACCAATCCGATCCAGTCCAATATCAAAGCGATGCTCAATGTTTTTTCTTTATTTCAATGCAGTTTTGCATATTAAAATCTTGCCTTTAGGTGAAACAATGAACCGTGTGTACTACCAATTCATTTTACCACCTTTACGTGAATATTTTGCAAATGATGACCACAGTTGTGGCGAGACAATTGTCAAATTTTTCAATGTTCTAGAAAACCACCTTTGATAGTTCCAAGCCCCAGTATTTCCTCCATTCCACAATAAACCGCTAAAATGTACCTTTCCTCAGACTTAAGGAGTGCTGTAATGACATTTTTTTAAGCGTAAGAGGAAGGTTTTAACTTAGAAAAAGCATCAGCAGATGAACACAAAAATTGAAAAAAAATAAAAATAAAAAAATCTGATATAGTTTTATTAAGTATCCGCAACCTGCTTCAGCATGAAACACTCAACATGTTTCTTATCTTAAAAAGTAATACAAAAGAAAATTGAATTTCCCCAAATAACTATTTTGATCAGATCAACATGATCCAGAGGTTTTAAGTCAACAGTTACTTCCTTTATCGGATTCACATTTGCGACGCACCGTCTCCAACAGATAAATCAGAACTAATTGGTTTAGTGCAACCGTAGTCGATATCCACACAAAAACATGTTGCTTTTCATGAGTGATTACTATCAATCAGCTGTTATGCGGTCGGAATATTGGGGTATTTATATCCTTTTTGACCAGATTATTCGACTCTTTGTCCTGTGCCGTAAATTGCAGCCTTCTTATCAGTTGAAAAAGACCAAAGGTTTGACCGTAGAACCGGGAGTGAAAATGATCTCTTAAGTACAGGCGTTAAAGTTGTAACTGAGAAAGATTAGGTCACATTGAAATGAATGTACAGCTTTTTTGTAACAGCAGGGATAAGAAACGAAGAATGTTACTTGACTTTCTTTTTAAAACACATTAGTATGATTCATTCCGCTCCCGTCTTTCTTCGTATACGACTCAGCATTTAATCCGCAAATGACGTCAATACAGCAAAGATTGACTAAGCATGTATATAAGGTCATTTGAAAATTTAGAAAGCTGTGTTTTGTTGTTTTTGTCATGTGCCGCTAGGCTGGCAGCTTGAGGTGCGCTGCTTCAGTTTTTCAATTGCACCGTACTTTTGTGTGAAGTCCGACTTCTACAGTAAACACATGCCATAGTGTAGGCAACCATTTACAGCATAACAACACATTCACACAAAGAAAGGATAAGGACAGGCTTTGGTACGTCCATGCCCGAGCCATGATTCGAGCCCGAACCTTCCTGTCGAAGTCAGAATTCTCTGACCACTAGGCAAGGCAGACGGGGGGCTCTGTGTTTTATTCATATAATTCCTACATGAACACTCGAGCAAATTACGAGCAAGCTGTTATAAGTGTTTTTAAAATAATATTAACTCCTCTTGGTTTTGGTAGCAAATTTAACAAAATTTCTTGTATTGATGCGCTATTTTTGTATCAGTATATACATTTTATTTCTACCGAAATACATTGAATAATATCCATTAAAATAAAATACGATAGAAGAAAGAAGGTTATTGTTAATAAAAGATAAATAGACTATTATATGTTACTATACGTTAAAAACTTACCCATGATATTTATAACAAGAAAAACAATTTTAAAAAAAACATTAAATTTTTGCCTTGTGACAATTTTTGTGAGCTATTTTCAAGGATCAAATTTTTTCAAAATCAATTACATACAATTTGGAATATAATGAAAAATGTGGGAACAGTTTGAATAAAGACTATACTAATTAAGACAATCAATTTTTTAAAGAATACATTTACTTACATTTAGCTAAAATTTAAAAATTCTTGAGTAACAGCATCAAAATAACAAACAACTTGTATCTGGATCCAGGAAAGTATCGTCAAAAGAGACGAACATAAAACCTAATTTTTACTGCAGCCATTTTGGTTGTTAAATTTATGCATCATGAAGACTTTTCTTTTTAATTTCCCATCGTTAGTCATTGACTGTTGTTCAAATTTTGCAAAATCAATTACATACAATTTGGAAGTTTAATAAAAATGTGGGAATCGTTTGAATGAAGACTATACTAATTAAGATAACAATTTTCCAAAGAATACATTAACTTACATTTAGCTAAAATTTAAAAATTCTTGATAAGTGTATCAAAAGAAACAAACAACTTGTATCTGGATCCAGGAAAGTATCGTCAAAAGAAACGATTATAAAACTTAATTTTTACTGCAGCCATTTTGGTTGTTAAATTTATGCATCATGAAGACTTTTCTTTTTAATTTCCCATCGTTAGTCATTGACTGTTGTTCAAATTTTGCAAAATCAATTACATACAATTTGGAATTTTAAGAAAAATGTGGGAATTGTTTAAATGAAGACTATACTAATAAAGACAACAATTTTCCAAGGAATACATTAAGCATTAAGCTAAAATTTAAAAATTCTTGATAAGTACATCAGAAGAAACAAACAACTTGTATCTGGATCCAGGAATGTATCATCAAAAGAAACGAACATAAAACTTAATTTTTACTGCAGCCATTTTGGTTGTTAAATTTATGAATCATGAAGATATTTCTTTTTAACTTCCCATCGTTAGTCATTGACTGTTGTTTCAGACTTGTATAGAAAGGAGCTTTCCATTTCGCTGATCGCTGTAATCCTCTTCAGGCCCAGAGAACTTCCTTTCATCTTTATTTCTGATCTGCCGTGATTCTCAAATTGGATTTCGCATTTCCTTCTTTGTTGAAGGAGAAAGGAAAGAGTAAGATCCTAATCGAATCACTGATGCAAGATTTTTTTATATAGCTTTTTTTAGCTTGCATAAAAATGTTTTAGAAATTTCTGTCCTTAATATTTGATGTAAATATGGTATCTAATATAGGACATTTTGAGTCATATGAAAAATGTTATGCATAGTTGTCCAATGACTTCTGAAATATGGTACTTATTTTCAAAATATGAAAATATGATTTAAATCATCTTGAAAAATGTACCAGAAATTTCTCTTCTGCGTGCATTTGTAGTTCATGATACTAACGGAATTCATAACTAAAAAACTAAAATAAGTATTGTACGAAGGCGATAGGGTAAACGGTAATATCTGCAAAAAAATGTTTTCGAGATATTTGATGAAACGCTTTCATGTTGGAATTACACGATGTTTTTTTTTCGAGCTCTTTTTTCAGCGGAAACTAAATAAACAAATTTGTACAATAAAGCTATTGTACAATCGATGATAAAAATGCAAAACAATGAAAAAACTTGTAGATACTGCCCTTTTCCTGTCCAATTGAAACGTTCCTAACCTGCCCAATTGAAGTGTTTTTAATGCGTCTCTTTCGTTCCACGTCGTTTTGTAAGTCTTCAAGTTTATTTGGCACGGGTTCGGTTCTAGTTTTGTGAAAGCAAAAGGCACCAACAGTTTTTGAAGAACTTTTTGTCACTTCAAAATTTAGCTTAATTAATTGGTTCTCCAACCAGGTATTTGTGATGCTTACTTTAAAATATTAATACAGAATGCTAAACTTTACATTCAAGTAATGTGTCGTAAACTTATGATCCTAAACACTATGTCAACATGCCTTGCGTGAATTAATTCATTCTGACATTTGAATCAACCATATTCACATGCTTCTGCTACAGAAAATGTCCATACGAACGCTATACCGTGATTGTAAGAGCATATTGACTACCTTACCACTTAGTCATCTGCACAGTAGTAATATTATAAAATTCCAAGAAGCTACCTTGCTTTAAAAAAATAGGAGTACATCTTTATCCCAATTATTTATTTTTGCGCCTCTGAAGTGTAAATGCCTGCTATTATTTACTCTTTTTTTCTCTTCCACTGCATTTAATTTTTCCTCTAAGGACTTATTAATTTAATAAAAATCCCTTTTATTTGCAAATATGAATTTTTTTAAGCTTGATTAAATAGGATAAAAAAAAATCTTTTTCATTTATAAAACAAAAAGGACTACTTTAATACTTTTCTAAAAGTATAGAAAAATCTACTTTATTTGAATCAAAATAAAGTAAAATTAAGATATAATATCTTAATATTATTCTGAAATGGTTGTAATTTTAACCAACTTCTTCAAAAGATTTCTAAAAGCTATTTCGTTAAAAAATTTTTACCAAGTTTACATTTCCGCATCTACTCATAAAATTGTTCCCGGTTAATTAATTAATACAAATCTGAGCTAATATGATTATTTTTCCAGCATTAGTTTACTTTCCTTTACAAATATTTGTACATTATTCTCTAACGAAAAATTCTTAAAAATTAATGTTCAAAAGATTAATTCTGATGTTTTTAATCTTAACTAGTTTAACCGCAGAATAATCTTCCTTTAAAATTCATAACTAGAGTTGTTGGTAACCTTGCTATTAAAAGAAAGATTAAGTAAAGTAACAGAAATTCCTTTTTTCTTGTTCATTAAATATTATTTTCGGAAATGAGCTTAAATGCACATCTACATAGAAGGCAATGCGAAACAAAGGAAACAATGAGACTGTTATAAATATTGAGAAAAAATGGTTACGAAAATAAAACATTGCGATTAGTTTCGTTGAATAGTGTTTCAAATCATGCTTCACAGCAATTACTACCAGGGATGCCTGCTTGTACCATATCATGTCCCGAAACAAATAAGAGTTTCTCCTAACTTATTACTACAGTAGACCCTCGATTAGCTACCAAATTTGGGGGGGGGGGGGGCTCAAGTGATGCGGATAAAAAAAATCACGAATAAACCGAAAAAAGGCAAAAATGATTGCCAATTTTGAAATTAAAAATGTTTTCGGATTTTATTGCATTAATTTCATTTGTGATTAGTTGTTATCTACTATTTTTTATTTGTTGGATACATTTTTTTAAGTTTATCTACAGATTTTCTGCAGACTATTTTTAAAAAGCATCTGCTGAAAATTTGAACATATTTGGAACGTTCTTTCTTTAGAAAATCTGTAGATAGAGATCTGTAGAATATTTAAGCATATTTGGAAAAAAGTTTTTTTCACAAAATCTGCAAAAAAATAAAAAATAAAAAAAATCTGTAGAAAAAATCTGCAGAAAGTTTGAGCATATTTGGAACATGCTTTCTGCAAAAAATCTACAGATAAAAACAGCAGATTTTCTTTAGAAAGCATGTTCCAAATATGGGATTTTTCGGACGCAAAACAGCCACTGGTATTTGCATTTGCTGTGAAAATACATTATCCTTATTGTTGATTGTCTCGCGGATAATCCGCTCGTGGATAATCGGGAATTTATTATAGTTTTCATCTTATTTTTAATCCCGTCTCGAGCAAGACTTGACTTCTGAAACTTCAAAAATGTAAATCCAACTTTATAAAACAATGCCAATAAAACTAAAGCTGGTAAGACGTAAATTTGTCATAGATTACAAGCACGATAGAGCATTATAGTTTAAAATCTTTCGTGAATAGTTTTGCTGAAAGTATTGCAATAAATTAAAAAGTGGTATCATATATAATAAATACACATTACATGCAAAATAGACATATAATTATGTGCACGTGCCATTATTAAAACCAATGTTGAAGGAAAAAAAAAACTTTTTAGCTGAGCTTTTATGAAAAAAAAAAGAACTCATGCATTACAATAGTAAAACAATTTTCACGTATTCGAAATACATTACTTCGGAAGTGTTCTCGGTATATTGACATCTGTTTAGAGCCAACGACGAAGCGTTATTTGGTAATATTCCCAGATTTGCATGACATTTGTGATATTATATATAAATCTTATAAAATCTTTAAGATACGTTAAAAACATGTTCATGTCGCGTTATCGACTTGGACTTAATCCATTCATTTCATCATACTTTGCAATCGTGTTCATGCATTATTTTTACATATCAGCGTTATGTTCACAAACATAACGGTAAAGTGTGTTTTGATTTAAAATTACATTGAAAGACATATTGTGCTACAGGTTCCAGTACTTTGGTTCTTCATTTTTCACTATTTTTAACTTGAGATATATGAACTCTTTTTTAAAAATATTACCACACTTTAGTGCATAGATAGCATAACTGTGAGCATTCTTCAAAAATATGTTTTGATATCTGTAATTTTCTTAAATTTAAGAATTAATATGAGAAAATTAGTCTTAAACTCAGAATCTGATAGAGCCAAAAAAATTTGCATTAGTATTGTCATACCTTGTGACGTCAATCAAAGGTTCTATTCATTATCCTTAATATCACTTTAAGTTTGCATTAAAGGATATCATGCATTACTAGCTGACTCAGCAAACCTTGTTCTGCCAAATAAATTATTTCTAGTAAATATATTGGTTGTTAATTAAAAAATAACGAATGTATTGCAAGTGAGTGGGGATGGGATCTATTATGGAAAGAGGAATGAATCGCTGTTGAACACGATGATCACCTATAGAAGCAAAGAACACCAACCATTCATTTTCTCGATTCAATGTATTTCATTAATGTTACGATCAAATTCATTGTTTGATCTCTTAAAAGTTAAACATAGTAGGAAAAAAGTAACATTTTTTATCCAAAAGTATTACAATGAAATAAAGAAAATGAATAGTCATTTCGAGGATAAATTGAATAAACGACATTTTTTTGTCAGCCCGTCTTCAGTCAACACAAATGAGCTCGATGGCTTGCTCACGCGAGCACATACCACGTATAATTGTCCGTGGGAAAAACACGGCGTGTCTAAATCTAAGAAGCAAACACACGTATTGTTTATACTTGCGACTTATTGATTGTCATTGCAAATGCCAACTTAAAGAAGTTGTTTGAATTCAATTCGCATGTTTGTGGGAATCATTGGAATTCGTGGCAGCAAAACATTTTTGTCTTGGAAATCACCATTTAAAATGGTGGCTCGATAACGTTTTTCATCATTTTTTAAGTGACCAACCGTATGCTATTGCACCGCCATGGTAGGTTCAAATTTTGAGGTAACATAACCGGGGATCCAACTTATAGTTGTAGAAAGTTGCAGAACATGCTTGATAATTTCAGTTAGTTCAAAAACTCTGTTGTATAATTTACAGCTTCGTTCGCATCGCAAACTGTATCGATCGATTTGTATGGTACCAAGTCGTTAGGCAATGACTACTGTATATTGAAGTTTAAATTTTCGACGTCCACATTTTTTGCTGTTAAAATGCTCGAGAATTAACGAAATGAGAAAAGATTTGTTTGTTCCACCATGGGTGCGTTAAAAGAAAAAAAAATCCGCTTGGTATCGCCGAAAATGCCTGAGGTTTCTGTTACGAAGTCTCTATCCAGTTTTTTTCTTCTTATATTGAACTTTTTTTTAAATTTGGAATCCACTAATTTTTACCCTCCTACTCGCACTCTCCTACATTTTAATCGTGAATTTTCAAAAGATTGAAATTGAAAATCATTGTAAAAGCCTTGCTTAAATTGATCACAGACATTTATTTTTTAACAAATAGAGGATGACTACAAATAAAAATTTTAAATCACTGAGGGTATTCATTGTTTTACCAGAGGTCGTTTTGACATTTGGTAACCAATCAAATTTCGGATAGGAACACCCTAACTATCAAGCAGTATAAAATATATGTTACTACCTATTCTTATACCTACTAAAAATTTCATAAAAAACGGAAGAGCCTTTTGGAAGGAGTTCAAACACAAACACTTTGACATGATATTTTTATACATTAGATAAAACAATTTTTGTTGACATTTTCGGTTTGTCTACAAATGAAATGTTTGTAATTAATTCAAGCAAATCTTTTAAGATGATTTTCAACAATAGTTTTTACAATGAGTTTCAACAATGGACTTCTCAGTGATTTTCAACAATGTTTTTTACAATAACTTTCAACAATGGTAACAATGGTTTTTTATAATGATTTTCAAAAAAAAATCTTGATAGGGGCACCCTGATTACCAAGTGATATGAAATATTTTTTATTTCCTATTCTCATACCTAACAAATACACATAAAATATTTCATGAAAATCGGTCGAGCCGCTTTGGAGGAGTTCAATAACTAACCCCGGGACAGGAGATTTTTAATTATATACTAGATTTGACAATTTTTGTTGCAACCTTCGGTTTGTCTACAAATTAAATGTTTAATTATTTTAAGCAAAGCTTTCACAATGAGTTTCAATAATAATTTTTCTAATGAATTTCAACAATGGTTTTCTTATGATTTTCAACAATGTTTCAACAATGGTTTTTATAATGATTTTCAAAAAAAAAAAATGATAGGGACACCCTGATTATCTAGCGGTATGAAATATACTTTATGCCCTATTCTCATACATAACAAATTTACAAAAACAATTTCATGAAAATCAGTCGTGCCGTTTCGGAGGAGTTCAATAACTAACACCATGACACCTATAAAAAGTTATTTTTGCAACAAAGTTAAAGTATTATTATTTATTAACAAGGAATTGTTTCTTTGAACGAAATCAAAATAAACCAAGTGATGATAATTTTTGTCGGAATAAGGAATTTTTTGGGAGGTTACAGTAGCTTCCTATCGGGATACCCTTGTCGTCACTTTAAGATACTACCTCGCACTCGTTCTATAAATAATATTTTCAATTTAGTCGCAATCTGATTGAGAAATCTGATTGAAATGTTCATATAGCAAAACAAAAAAAAAAAAAAAATCGCCCAAAAAAAGACAGGTTTGGGGTGAAATATACACTGTTATTGACTTACTTTTACTTTACGTTTAATGAAAGGTACATGAATGGCACTTAAAATTTAAATCTTACTGAAAAAATGGCAGCCCGTCATAGAAAGTGAATTAATTTAAAAAATACCATTGGATAAAATCGAAGTTTTTCCCAATTGTAGTAGTAAGTGATTTAGTCTCAAACATTGCTATACCAGGAAAACATTTATAAAATGTTTATGATGCTTTCATGTTGGTTTTATCGTTTTTACGCCACCCGAGCGAGTTATGTAAGCTAACTTTATGCGAGTTTTGGGGCAAGAAAGAGCATAAAGTTTAGATTTTGAACCAATAGTTAGTACGTTTTTCCATAATTTTGAGCTGTATCACTTTTTTTGTTATGGTGCGATATGTTTGCTATGCTTTGAAATTACGATGAAAGATGCATGCAAACAATTTATTACTTTCTAGTAATACTATTCAAACTGTTACATATTATTACGTTAACATAATGAGTAATCTTTCAAGAAATCCAGTTTTTCGATTTTGAAGGGAACTAAAAAAACGCAGTTTTTTACTGCTCGATTCGAATTTGTTACTCAATTTCTTTGACGTAGGAAATACTTTTAAACCCGCATCAGGCATACACTCACTTCTAAGTCCAGTTGCATATTATTACGTTAACATAATCAATAATATTGTAAGAAATCGCTATTTCAATTCTAAAAAATAATACAATTTGCCTCTACTCGTTTTGAATTTCTTACTCAATTTCTTAAACTTAGGAAATACATTTGACCCAACATCAGGCATATACTCACTTCCATGTCCAATTTTATATGATTACATCAACATAATCTTTGAAGAAATTTCTATTTCAATTCTGAAAAATAACACAGTTTCTAGTCGTTTTAAATTTCTTACTCAATTTTTAAACTTAGAAAATACATTTAAACTAGCATCAGGCACATATTCACTTCCAAGTCCAGTTACATATGATTACTTTAACATAATCTTTGAAGCAATTCTTATTTCAATTCTGAAAAATAACAGAATTTTTTTCTACTCGTTTTAAATTTCTTACACAATTTCTTAAACTTAGGAAATACATTTGAACCAGCATCAGGCATATACTAACTTCCAAGTCCAGTTACGTATTTTTACGTTAACATACCTAATAACCTTTGAAGAAATCCATTTTTTTTTTCAATTTAAAAAAAAGTAACACAATTCGGTTCTACTCGTTTTGGATTTGTTACTCAATTTCTTAGACTTAGGAAATGCATTTAAACTAGCATCAGGCATATGCTCACTTCCAAAAATCTCCTGCAGCACTATCCAATATATTGTGGATTCAAACATTTTTTCCCAGTTTTTAAAATGCATCAAAATGTAGGGAAAACATGTGAAAATGGAACGCAGCGTACCTACGAAAATAAAATCCCCACGGGAATTCCTAGAGCTCTATTTCATGCTCGTAACACAGAATTTGTCGTTTCTTTTCGTTGGAAAAGAAATCCTGCCATTGGTTTGTTGTTCAATATTCGGGTGTCACATTTACAAGCTGTTTTGCATACAAATCTTGTTGGATTTGCGTTTGCTAGTGCAGAATTTTCAGCAAAAGAAATGGCTTTAGAAAGATATATTGAAGAAAATGTTATTAAATGAAAGATATTGCTTATGCTTTGAAATTATTCATTGAAGTTAATAACTTATTTGTGTTTCATTGGAGCAGCTACGTGAATGTATCAGCATCGAAGGATAGTCAACTCTAAGTTAAGTACGAAAAGAAAAGAAAATATGATGACGACAGAACATTAGAGTAGACCCCCGATTTACGCGGGGGTTACGTTCCGCGGAAATACCGCCTGAATCGAAACCGCGTAAATTGAGACCTAATACTAGTGTTAAAATTGGGGCTTGGTTCGTAGATAATAAAATACTTCATTCTAGTAATGACTAATTGTATAATAAGTTGAATGTGTACTTATATCGACTTTTATACACAGCATGCATAAATAAAACATAAATTATCGGATTCGATGTATACAATGCAGTAATCAAAAAATCGCCATTTTTAGATGTTAGTCTGGCTTTAAACGTACAGATTTGTCACCAGGAGGCGTTTTGTAAATTTGTTCAAAACAAATGGCGGCTAAAAGCACAAACTTTGCAGTAGTTCTTGCTTTATTTTATCGTAGTTCTTTAAAAAAGTATCGTACTTCTTTATTCTATTTATAATACAGTGTTTAGTAAGGAGCTGGAATAGCAGCATTTTCAAAGACAAATACTTTCAAGGTGAGTACTTGACGTTAAAAACCAGTTTTATGTACAATATTTACATGGTTAGGTTACCTATCATCTCCAGTTACTTTTCCTGGATAAATTTCAGTTTTACGTTACGCAAAAGTATCTTTCATAGTGTTTTACCAATTAGTTACTGAAAAGTCAACATGTTTACATATTTGATGATTTTTGTTTTTCTTGCCTGTCATATATAGTATTCCTTAAAGGTGTTTCTTTTGTATATGGATGCCAAAGCTTCCTTAATATTTCATAAAACTTCATAAGTAAAGCATCATTTTAAAGGGTTGGTTCACTGCTTTCGGCGAAAATAAACACATTACTTAAATTGAGGTAGTTTTGGGGATACTCTTAACTTATTCAAATTATTTTTAAATTAAGAATTGTTTTAAAAAAACAGTATCCTGAGATTAGGCCTTTTTAGCTCACCAGCTGGTAAAAATGTCGTGCAAGAAAGGCGACGGTCATAGATTCATTCCCCCACAAGCCAGAAAATTTAGATATTGAATCACTTGTTTTCCTAAGCAGAATTAGCGTGGGCAAGAAAGGTCGTTTTGGGATGACTTTGCTTCCTCCGAGGGACTCTGATACAGATTTTAAAGAGTATATAATTTGAACTCATAGCAATATTCTGAACCACAGTTATGTTGTTGCTTTAAAATCATAAAAGAAAAATAATAATTTTCCTACGCATATATTTAAACGTATTTTTCCCATACTGACATCAGAGAAAAATAAATAAATAAATTACAATTTGACTGTCATTTGAAAAAATTCATTAAAAGGTATCGGATTTAATTGTTACGGCTGTCCATTGCAAATGATTCGCACAGGCTAGCTAGTTCTTTCTACATTTTTAGCATTTTCATCAAACAATAAGTTCTGAATTACAAGTTTTGGGTTGCTCCATACTTGCATTTTTTTTTATTTTAGTGTCGCTCTACTGGCAGCTGATAAAAGCAGCAAAATTTTAGAGAGATTGCTTTTCTGCGTATTTTATACTCAACCTGTATGTAACACAATAATGGAAATAATTTGATCGGTAGTTTAAAAATAATGTAAATTAAAAATTAAATAATATAATCCAAACCCCATTGAACAAATCCAGTGAAATATGTAAATTTACAAAAGTAGCGTATTTCTTTTCATTGCCAAAACATATAAAACAGTTAAATGAATGATAATATGGATGGACAAGATTGCCAAGGAGCAGAAGACCTCAAACATTCGTGTTTACTGTGGAAAATAGAAAGACGTTCTATCTGTTGCTGAAATCAAAGCACAATTTAATACTAACTCCAGACAGAAGTCGGGCAAGACAAAAAAAAAAGGTCAAAGCAAAAAGCAAAACATGATAGACAACTTTAATTTCTTTGCTCAAGCTTTAGGTGATCCACTGATTAGGAATCACAAAAAGGTCGGGCTTGCTTTATTTTCCGAGGAAAAAAAAAAGCTGTCTTAAGCTTATTAGAGATAAGGTATAAAATATTATACGTTTCAGCATTTCTAAACCCTTTTAGAAATAGTTCTTAATGTTACTTAAATATGATACGGTGAATAAAAAATATAATCAAGCTTTAGTGCAAAATTTTTTTTTAAGTTAATTTTGAATGCTCTTTAAATGTTTTAACTTGTACGATAAAGTAACAATTTTCCGTTAACGATTTCAAAAAGCTTTTAAAAAGTATTTTCAAATTATTTTAAGTCAAAAGCAACAGAAAATAACCAAATTACTTTTTAAAGAATTCATGTCAAGACTTTTTTAACACTATTTTTAGAAGTTTACATGTTTTACAAATAGTGTACAATCGTGGATCAACCACAAATATTAATCTAGAAAAAAAGAGTTTACAATAATTTATTTCTCAGTTAAATTACATTAGCAACCATTATATTTTTGACAAAGATATTAGTTTAACGTTGATATTTAGTTCTTTCAGAAGTTTGAAATTTCAAAAGACATGCTTAAATTAGTATTTCTCTTTAATGAATGAAATTTATTAATCTTTAATGTAATTTGCACTTGTACAAATGGAAGTGACCTTGATTTCATCATGCCCTATCTCTTTATGTTCTTTTTCATTAACACGTAGTTCTTGAAAAATAGATATAATTGAAAATTCAATTAAATTGTGTGTGTGTGTCAGTATTTTTTTTTCTACTTTCAATACTAAAGCACTTAAATGAAGACTAATATCTTATACATATTTTATACATATTTTTTATTGCAAAAATGTCAAATTTTATTTTAAAAAGTAGAATTTTTTTATGTATTTTAAAAATGACGAAACAATAATAAAAATCATTGTTTTCTGGAATGAGCAACACATAATTAGCATATAAAAGACACTGCATTAACTCTTTGCTTCCTTTAAATGAAATCAGGGAACTCGACATTTGCATTCCTCGTTTTAATCCAGGTGAAGTGAGAGGAAAAATAATTGCAGCGAAAACCTCTCTCACAAAGGTATTCATTCTTTATTTACATGACGAAAATAATTTTGCTAGTTTCCTTTAATTTACTGAACATAATTTTGAAAGAGAAAGGATGGGGCTTATGGGGAATAACCTTCGTAAATCCTTTGATCCTAATTTTCCTTCTTAAAGAGTAAAAGCTTTAAATTGCGAGAGTTCTTGTTTCGTAGTTCTTGAGTACTAAGTAATTATGCTGTAAATGCAGAGTTTACTTTGTAAAAATGCGCTGCGTGTTTTAATGATTTTGCAATCAATATTTGTTTACTTAACATATTTCTCACTGTTTATTTACTAAGTTATTACTTTCTGTTTCGTTAAATTGGCACCAAACTACTTATGTATTAAGGATGGGTGTTTTGTTCATTGTTTTGTTTTACAAGTTTGCAGACAATGTTAACCAATAAGGATTAAAGGGGAAACTTGACTAATGGAGTTCTTGTCAAATTATTTGACAAAATAGATTTTAGGGAAAATATGTTTTAGTAAACACAAATTAGGTAAAAAATTACAGTTATCTTGCTAAATAGATTTATATCTACTAAGAATTAAAAAAAATAATATTAATGCATTGAATCTTCAATAACTGCAATATATAATGTTGCAATACTCTATTTTGTTAATTATTAGTACATCCATCTAATTAAAATATATATATATGGATATGAAATAAGGTTTACAAAATTTATTTTAAACTATGGATTTACATTTTTACCTATTTTCCCATTAAGTCAAAATTGAAGTGAAGCAATAAACAAATACATGAAATACACAGCCAGCTCAGTCAATTCCAGCTAAGGACTGCAGTTTCGTGCTTATTAACACTCAACAACCCGGCAAGGAGTGACCTGATGAGTGATAATAAGCAAGAAACTGCAGTCCTTAGCTTGAATTGACTGAGCTGTCGGTGTATTTCATGTATTTCTGCCTTAGCCCTGCTATAGGGCGATAACTTACTCAATAAACAAATGTTTACATTTTATTAAAAGATATCAAAAAAGGGTAAGTTATAGCCCTGCTATAGGTTCTATAACTTGCTCAATAAACAAATGCTTACATTTTATTAAAAGATCTCTAAAAACAAATATGTTGAAACTTTAATTAATAACTTAACGATTTTTTATTAATCAGTTTTAAAGTAGGATAATAAGATGAAGCAAGTGCGTGTAGGGTGATACCCTTTCCCTCCCCCTCCAAAAAAGAGGAGTCCAAAAGTTCAAGGATATCATCGAATTTGTACAAGACAACTGTATTCGTAAAATCGCGCCTATGTACCTCAAGTACAACTGTTTATGCAATTTTGAGCAGTTCAGAACTATTTTAACATTTGTCTTCACAACTTTAGTTTGACTTTTTCTTTCAGAAGATTAAAATATTTTGACATTAGCAGGGGAGGGGGGGGCAATTCCACAAAACATGAAAACTTAGTGTTAAAACAAATCTTTAAAAAATGCCCTAATTTTTTTATATGTTCTTTGTATTAACTGAGGTTTGCAAGTTAGAATCAGGTAATTCCAGGTGAAATATTTTTTTTTTCGTTAGAGGGCTTGTTTTATGAGTTTACATTCAAGTGAATTCTCTTCCGCTACAAGAAATTTTAAACGGGCATGTTTTTATTGTTTTAGCCTGTTTTTGCCAACTATTTACCTTTTATCCGAGAGATTCATTCCATAAGGAGTCAATTTTTGTAGTACGTTTTAAAATTGCTCCTAAAAATATAAAAAGTTGATTGTCAAATTATTGAATTATATGTAACGTGAGTTACAAAATATTGGAATTTAATATTTCTAAATCTTATAGCTTGTAAATTAAAACAATCCTTCTGTTGCTTCTACTCATTTATGTAACTAAAAAGAAATTATAGACCAATTTTAATTTTTTAATACTATATTTGAAAAAAAAACGCATATTTATCTTGTAACGCGAGTCACGCGCAATGTGCGTCTCAACCAATACAAGATTACATTAATGGTGTATTATATGCCTTCATGTTATTTTTGATTTTCGCTGTACGCTTGCTATCAACCATATCGTCAATACACGTGAGTAAAGATGGGAATTAAATATTTTGCTCTGTGAAAATGGCAACACAGAATGGCACAATCATTTGTGATGTCATCGGACAGAAGCATAAAAATTGAAAGCGCGCCGATTTAAGTATTTTTTTTTTAAATATTAAACTTAAACAAATTATATAAAAAACGGTCAGATCCTATGTTTTTAAACATGCTCTTTCAGAAAAAATACTTTTAAAATTTTGGAAACGACCCCATTGACACAAATATTTTTAAAAACATAATCATTAAGTATTGCTGAAATTGATTACTGGAATAAAATATTCATGGCACAAATACATTCATAATTGTACTGAAAATAAATTTTCCCAAAAGAACAAGAGAGTGATGAAGGAAATGAAAAATGTAAAAATATGGTGGGGTCATTAACGCACGAAAATGCAACTCATTTCACCATCCAGTGATGAAAATACCATTTTGTAATCTTTCTGCTACTGTAATTTGTTGATATTCTATTAATTTGTGCTTTTGAAGCCAATTTTGTACATTAATAAATTAATTTTGGTACTGTCTCATCGAAAAAGAAATGTACATTTTAAATAACAGTAGATATTTAGCAAATTAAACTGAAAACTCTTTCATTAAAAATTATTTGTTACTTTTAGCTAATACCGAAAGTACCGGTATTTTACCTTAGCAAATACCGGTATTACAAACTCGAAAATAGCTCAAAATATTGGTATTCCGGTATACCGGAATTGAATTGCAATCCCTAATTATGACGGTGGGTCCCCGTGTTTTTTTTTCTGTACATTGAACCAACATCTTCGCATACTGTCTGTAACGGAACTCGAATCTAAGATTTGATATTCTAAAGGTTGCAGTTTTGTGTTATGACCATACGCAGTGCCCTTTGTTTTAGTTGCGTTGTATATAAATATATATATGTATGTATATATATATATATATATATATATATATATATATATATATATATATATATATATATATATATATATATATATATATATATATATATATATATATATATATACATATATATATATATATATATATATATATATATACATATATATATATATATATATATACATATATATATATATATATATATATATATACATATATACATATATATATATATATATATATATATATATATATATATATATATATATATATATATATATATATATATATATATATATATATATATATATATATATATATATATATATATATATATATATGTGTGTGTGTGTGTGTTCACCATCTTGGATAAAGCCCTTTTTGTGGAATTCCCCTTCACCTTAATTTCATTGCATAGCAGTGAAGAGCATTCCAACTAAATGTCATGTTCTCGTCACAATTTGCAGTCTTCCATTGATTATTGTCGTGTAGTTTTGAAACTGATACATCTAGTTAACTTTCAAGCTCAAATAAATAAATAAATAAATGTAATAAAAATAAAAAATCTTGTTAGTGATATCAGTCTTTATGTCTGTCAGCGAAATGCACCTTCAAAAACACAAAATTTATGCAGATATTTATTTCAAACATTTAAAAAATTAATTTTGAAAAAAAAAATAATGTCATTATTGAACGGGTCATGCTTTTGGGAAAACAAACAAAAAAGCGTAAATAGAGTATATAATTAAAATATTCCTAAAATTTAACCTAATAAGTAGGTTCAATTTTACTTATACGGTCTTGCATTTTACACTTTCCGAGGACAAAGCCGTTATTATCCGTTACTAGCTTTAATTAAAATTGCTGATTACTTTTTCTAAGGTATTTAAGTATTTCCTGTTTAATTACTGTCTGTCTGGTAAGATAAAGTGTAAAGAATTTCGAAAGACTTATACTTTAGTAAACTGGTACTTTGTTGAGAGTTGGGGAATTTTCAATCGCTTTATTTTTGTAAAAACTTCAACATTTTTTTTCAATAAAATCATTCTTTTTTCGTTAAAAATATACAACTGACTAATTAAATGTCAACTTTGCAATTTTTAATTATTAGAAGCATCTAAGAAAGAAATTATAGTTTTATGCATGAGGGAATCAAGAAAGATTTAATGATCCTCACAAATTGAAACTACTGTATGATTTAGAAAACAAAGTAGCAATATGATTAAGCAATATGATATTTTCAGTAAATTACCGCCCATTAGCCAAGGCTTAAGCAGAATATGTGAAATACACCGCCAGCTCAGTCATTTCCAGTCGAGGACTGCAGTTTCGTGCTTAATAGCACGTATTACTGCTTTAGTTAGCTGGCGGTGTATTTCAAATATGATATTAGTTTTTGCAAATATATATTTTTTATTTTATGTATTTAAATAAGAGCAAAGTCTTAAGGGGGTCCGGGACACATTTTGAAATTTTTTTTATTATATACTTTAGAGTTTTGAAATTTTTTGCACTGATTTACCATTTATTCAATAAGCGAAATCATAACATAAATATGAAAAAAAAAATTTTATTTAAATTTAATTAGTTTTTTTTTAAAAAAATGGGGTTGCTTTAAATTGCTATAACTCAAAATATTCTTGATCAATTTTCAATTTTTTTTAAATAAATTACGCACAAATATCTAAGCTTTAATTTTTATTCGGCGATTTTAAAAATATTAATTCAATAAAAAATAAAAAAATATTTGAAGAAAAATTTCGAAAAATTCAAAGATACTTTTTTAAAAAAAATCATAATTTTTGCTGTAAACGTTTTTTTTTAATTCGCCGAATGAAAATTAAAGTAAACTGTTTGAAAAAGATATGCTCCAAGTTTCGTTACTTTATCTTTATTGGTTCCTGAGTTATAAGAGTTTGAATGCAAGAAATCGGGAAAAATCGCATCATGGAGAAAAACGCGTTTAAAGTTTTAAAATTAAGTACACATTAGTTAGGTGCATGCAACAAAAATAATGATATCTTTCGTTCTATTTAAGATAGAAACAAGATTCAAACGTCCTCTTAAGCAGGAAGAAACGGAGTAATTTTTCACATGATAAAAAAAATTGCAAAATTTGACGATTTCTGTGTCCCGGACCCCCTTAAACTCAGAATTTTAATGCCAACGCACAGGTATGCAATTCTTCTACAATATCGGATTTTATTATGTCGTTTTCTTAAATTACAACAACAATAAAATTACGTTAGTTTTTTCATTTAAAAATGGAAAAAGAAATGACCCATAAAAAGATAAACTTAAAGAAAATGTTAAAATATTCTTATTTCTCTATACCGCGAAACATAATGCGGAAAAATAACTTTGTAGAATTATCAACACAATTTACAACGAAAGATGTAGCTTATTTTCCTCATGAAAGAGTAAAATAGAAAGAGGCGTGGAAAAAAAAACAAAAGGAAAATAGCAGAAAAAGTAAAACGTCAAATATAATGCAAAAAAAAAAAAGAGAACGTTTATTTAAAAATTAGTTTTTTTTATGATGGGAAAATACATGCATGTCTGTAGATTTGTCGGTCTACGTGCCCTCCCCCCTCCCTACAATAACTTTGAATATTGCAGTGCAAATCAGAAAAAACATTTTTGATTGAAAAGTTGATGTGCACTGGCCACTGCACCTCATTCCATTATTTCATTCATTTATTTGAGTAAATTAGATTTCAATTTCAAATAGTACAAAGTTTTAAACTTTAGAACCTGCAGAAAAAAAATAAGGACTTCGTATCACCTAAACTAAAAGGTAGATTTGCTTCAAAAATACTTTGTTAGAAAGAGCTTTCGGTGACATGAAAATTTCTTACACAAGGCGTCACTCGCTTACTTTTACAGAACCATAAAAATATATCATTAAGGATCTATATGCATGCTCATTAGTTGTAATTCAAACCCCTGTCACTTTAGAACAGGCTTTATACTACTTACTTAACTTATTTATTATTTACATTTAGTTGAATTTATCAAGAACATTTCACCAATGGCAAACTCTAATGTGTTGAGTAAGATAGTCTGGTAATAGTGACCTCAGATCAAGAAATTGTAATTAGAGGAAGCAATTCCAATTTGGTTTAGAAAATCCTGAGGCAAAAGCCTCAAGTCACATGATTCAACTTCGACGAATGAGAGATACGTTTCACGTGAAACGAGCGAAAAACTCTGATTTTTTCCAATACATTACTTTTAAGACCATCACGTGCCTTGGAATCATTGCTTCAAAAATTGAAGGCTTCATTCTTTCTTCCTGTTTTTTCTTTCTCAGTGATAGCGACCATACATTGACGCAAGTGTGGGAGTTGCAGTTTACTCTAGTATTGCTTTAAATTTTAGTGTAAGTTAGAAAAACGGGAACAAAATGGAGGTTTTATTCGTTTGTTCAACATTCTCCAAAAATTAATCTATGTGAAATTGCATTGTCATATAAATCATTTTTTCAACTGTTTCTGAAAAAAAAAACCACTTTTATTTCAGTCATAAAATATTGAACTTGAATCTTTAACTGTAAAAGGAGTAAGAAATATATGTATAAATTGCACTGCATTTTCTGTAAAAATAAATGCTTTACAGAATATTTCTTTTTTGATATTACAAATCAAAATAATTATTTAGTAACAGGAACTTACTTTTAATGATCATTCGATCTATAACATCAAATATTGCCTCTTAATACAATATGCAATTAGATACTATACCTGTCTTAATTTATTTGTAATCAAACGAATGTGAATAATTTTCAGCGCTAACGAAAATGACTCGATCGAAAACAAAAATCATTCTATATTTCCCTCGCTCCAGTATATAATGTCATAAAGGTGAAAAAGGTAAACTTTCATTTCTTGTTTCTCTTGATGTCAGAAATGAAAGTTTAATTAAAAGTTTTGATAATTTTATTGAACTGTTTCTAGAAAGCAATATTTTGTTGCTTCAAAGTGTTATTTACAAAACAATTGTTTTAAAATTTTCAGCACAGTTGTTTGTTTTAAGATTTTTTCTGCTTTCTTTTTCTTCTGTAATATTATATTAAATTCGAAACATAAAGCACAAAACGTATTCTAACTTTTACGCTTTGTTCCCCTTAGATGCAAAAATTCTATTTATTATTTTCTTTTAGCCAACTACTAACATTTTTCATTAAAAAATGGCAACGTTATTAAACGTTATAAATTTGTTTGTTTTTTTTTTATTTAATTTTCCTACAGCTGCTTCTGTAAGAGAGTCATATTTGTTTGAAATGAAAGATAAATTTAATAACTTGCGCAAGTTTAAAAAAGAAATAGTATTATTTTTCTGTCACTAAGTTTGAATTACAGAGCCAATTCTTCTTTTTGCTGGCTCGCATTCCAAATGACATGACAGTTTTATTCCGTTTGGTGTAAAAGCTCGAAGACGACAATTCATTTAAAAGTGTCGCTTTTGTTCATTACTTTCTTAGTTTATTGCAAATCAGAATTTTTAATTTATTACTAAAATATGGAATTTAATTTATTACTGTTCTAAATATGTTTCACATTTATGTGTTTGGAATTAAAGTATGTTTTGCTCTAAAGTTGTTTGTAGAAAATGATAGTTTTGCGCATACATCTGAATAAAAGTTAAAAATTTCTAGAACTAAGTTCAAAATTCTAATTTAAGAGTATGATATTTCTAAATTAAGTAGAATGTCAAGAAGATCGGGATTAAATTAAGAAAATACTATAGCTGAATGAAACTGATAAATTATTTCCGCAGTTGAGTGTAACTTTTCAATAAGAATAATTGTTAATAAACGTATTCAAGTTTGATGACGAATTATAACATTATTTGTGAAATATAACTCAATACCACAATACCATTTCTGAAGGTAGTAGAATATGCATATGCTGAGATTTTATATCAGTAAGAAAATGGACTGTCTTACCGGTGTGCTTGTAAACAACTAATAGCCCTCCTAAAAATCCTTGTCAACAGAGAAATACTCTTCTTAACTACATCCTTACTAGCACGTACTATCAATGGCATTTTTTTTACACTTTGTTATTTATTGATTTTTTAAAGTTTAAAACTGGTGACTAGACTGTAAAAAAAAAATCAATAGACCACTGGTTACTACCAGGTAACGATATGAAATTTCGAAGCTTTACACCAGTTTCCTATGAAAAACAAGTTTTTTTTGGAAACCGTTTCTTGAACCGCAACTAGTTCCTCGAGTGCCGACTTCACACTGCGGTGATTTTTTTTATCAGCTAGTGTTAAAATATGTTACATTTTTTTTAGTATGTGTTTCTCCCTCAGCTTACTTGCAGCCCCTCCAATTTGGCTGAGTCCCAGCTAAAGGCGAAGTGCAGTCTCCGTCTATTGTAGCTTGGAAGGAATTGCTTGCATCTTCGGCGTAGCTTCGGCCATATTTGCTTCAGGAGCTTTCCTGGTTAATCAGAAAGGTACCAGCTAATAATATATACATATATACGTTTTCACTGAAGGTTCCTTAGTTTTTTCAGAAACAAGACTGGCTTTCAAGCTTGGCAAGGTCGCTGATGAAAGTAATGTATGTGTTACGAAGTGTTCAAGCATTCAAAAAATAATTTAAACTTACGGCATAGTTGGGGTCCACCTTAATTCGGATAATCGGGACTCTTAATGCAGTTATGGGTCGGTTGCCATGCTATTAAGGCATTTTTTAGGCAAAGAGATTCAGTGAAAAACATAATGATATGCTGTTTGAAAATGTAGCAGTATTAGAAACATATATGTAGAACAAGAGAGACGCCAAAATTAAAATAGATTTAATTCAGGCCGTAATTTAAATATTTTGCTTTCAAAACAAGTTCAAAGTAGGCAACGACTCTGCCGTGCACATTAGTCGTATCTGCACTTATTATCATAGTTAAGTGTCGGTCAATAAATGATCCTTTGTCACATATTTTACCTAAATACAATGTTTTATGGTCATTTGGAATAGGATTTTTCTTTTAATTCTGAAAAAGTGGCATCCGTATCATTTGGATTCAGGCACACAACTTTAAACGGCATTTTTTTTCAATTTGAATTCAAATGCAGATACGATTTTTGAGCTTAGCACTCCAGAACAAGAAAAACCCACAATAAAAACGTATTTATTCTTTTTACCATCATTAATACTCAAAACCTTTGATAAATATATATTTCTCTCAAATAAGCATGCGGTGCAGCACAAGAAAAATCAATTTAAACTAACACAATAGAGTAAAGGAAAAAAGAGGAACGTATTTATTTCCAAAATGCGATGAAAAATATCCATTACAATATTGAAAAAAAAAAATCATATCTTAAAATGCTAAGAAAGCATTTTCTCAAAAGTGCGCCATAAAAATATCAGTTTAGGAACATCATTTTTCAGAAGAATTAAATATGTTCTGTTCAGTCGTATTCTTCCAACAGTTTGCGTCCTTATTCTACACACACAATTCTTCACCACTGTGCACGAGTTTCAACCAATCCGAGCAATTTATAGGCAATATCATCTCATCTTGATAAATGTTCTTATGGTGGCTCTTACATAATGTGCTCTCGTAAATTCTGAATCGTTGTATATATCATTATTACTAGGACTGCAATGCTGACGTCCGCTATCTTTTAAAGTAACGTGCCTTTTGGGATGGTAGTTCTAAAAGCTGTACTTAAGCGAAGCATCTGTTTAAAATCCGAGGAAAAGTAATAAAAACCCTAGATTCTGAAAACACTATTACCTTATCTTTGCATTTCAAACCCTTGCATATAGGGAAAAAAGAATGAAGAAATTATGACAGCTACTGGTGAGGTTTGCTTTAAAACGGTTTGTACAAGGAATTTCAGAAGCGGTCTGTAAAAGAATAAAAGTGGCATAATTTCTTACAATGCAGATTTATGGCAAAATTTATGGATGACAAATAAATTTTAAGAGATATTTTGCTGCTATGCTTGCAAGTTTCGACTCAAAAAACCAGATAATTTATTAAACCACAAGTGTTATATTATTGGGATGCTGAATAAGTTCTCGATGTGATTTAGTAAAAATCAATGCTTAATTTTAAAAAATCCATTGAACAACATACAACTAAAAACTTTCCCTTCGCTAGCCACTATTTTCCCCATTTTTCTGATAGTTTTTAAACATCATGCAGAAGCGTGCACAGAAATTTTGGGTGCGATCACAAATGACTTTTACGACCCCCTCGATAGTGGGGTACATTACGCCCCCTCCCCAAAGTTTCTACATGTATTTCACCTCTTATTTTAAAATATTTGGGACTCCTTCAGACTCGGGCTCGGGCCAACAGCGTCCCTTCTCCATATTGGAAAACGAGTTGTCTTTTGGGGATATTCAAGAGTCGACCCAGTTTTTGGCATCTTTAAAAGAATGGAAGCACTACTCAGGTTCGTGAATTTTGCATGACATCAAAAAAAGTGTAATTTAAAAAAAAATCATTTTTGACATTTTGAGTTCAAATCATGTTTTTCGCGAACAGTGTGCGTAGGCGTGTGTATTTGTGCAGCTGAATGGGGGGGGGGGGCATTAAGTTAAGCATTAAATGAACGCAAAAGATTTTAACCATAGCGACGAACATTTGCCTTTTTAATAAACAAGAAAACAACGAGCTACACACATTCTTGCCGTCGTGGTAATCTGAAAAAGCAGAGAAACTTGAACTTAGGTCAAATAAGAATAATGAACAATTCGTGATTGCTCAATAAGTAACTTTCTGTGATGGCTGTATTGTCACAATAAGTTACTTAATTTTACACTTATTCATTTCTTTTTCCGCTTTCTTACGATCTCATAAATTCTTGAACCTGCTAAGTAATATTGCACTCTTTTTATTCATACGAGTTTTTCGTTTTTCTTTGAATTTTTAAAATGGGTCAAGATCTTTTTGGAGACCCTGTAAAATAACGGAAATCATTACATTCAAAAAATATTAAACTGTATAAATCAGATATATAAGCTTTCTGCACAAAGTAAGGCAAATAATAGTGTTTTCAGAAGAGCATATTACATGTTAACGTTTTTACGTTGAACATGTAATTTTTTTAACAATATATTAAAGGAACAAACAGTATTCTACTAATATGTTTTGAGCTGTAAAAATATAGCTCTAAAAAATCTTAAACAGATAAACTGATGAGAAAAAACTATTTTTCTTTTCAGCTTATAAATGTTTGTGATTATTCTAATATTTTTTTTAATTATTATTCATGCCATGTAAGCACAGACATTTCACTGAAAAAAAAAAGAGAAACTTCGTAAGTCAAATCCTTTTACTACATTATTAAGTGTTATTATAATCCTTGTAGCTCTTAAACGTAGCGTATTTAATACAAAATCAAAGTGACAATATTTTTCTTTTTTTTGAAATGCTCATTATTTTTTCAACAGCATTTATGTTATTTAGACATGTCATCAGTTGTGATTATTATGTAACATTCTGTGCATAGGCAACTCTAAGTTTATTTGTAAACATTGCTTAGTTAATTTAATCCTCATATGCTTTCATTGCCCAAGTAATGTTTCAATACGGTTTAACAGAAGAAGAGAAATTAAAAGCACGAAACGATAAAATGTAGGAATTTTTTACAAGTACGAGTACATATATAGCATACAAACATTTCATTAGTTGTTTTGATTATGGTTCAATCTATGAGTAAGAATTTTAACAAACTGTTGTTGTAAAAATTGTTTAGTTCAATCAATCCACATATGTTTTTTATTACCCAAGTAATCTTTCAATAATGTTTGGTAGAGGAGGTGAAATTAAAAGCCCGAAACGATAAATTACATTAACGAAGTAGCTGATTTCTAACTTTTTTATGCATTTCTTCATTCATTTTCTGTCATAGAAGAATGCGATGAAAGTAATTTTGCCATTAGGATGATTAATGGCACCATCCATTGATTTGGGAAAATATATTCGCTTCCACCAAACGTGCAGCATTCTTTCCGAGATTTTTTTCGTACGCTTGATGGGTATCAAATATCTCGGAATTCATATTTCATGGAAGAATGTTAAAACGATTGGCATTGCCCCCTGTTCTGTTGAAGCTTATTCTTTTTTTTTTTTTTTACTTCAAATAAGTTATTTACTTTTGAACTCATATCACTCAAGATTAATTATGTTGATTTTAGCTCGTTTTATATCTGAAAATATGTACGCCTGCTTGTGACGAAGTTTTTTGCTTGAGATCTTTTTTCTTGAAATAAGCGTGTGTACTGTATTTTTTATTGCGTGTTTGATTGGAACATTCCATGGTAGAGCCGCCACTTTTTCTCGCACGTGACGGTTAAAAAATAATAAATAATCTAAAAAATGATAGTAAATTAAAATGATGAATTAGGTTACAACTTGGTTTGATTAAAATATCACAAATACGTTTATAATTTCTCAAACTTCACTTTTTTTCAACTGTTTAAATTGTTATTCTTAATTTGCTGTTTCACCCACGACAAAATGTCCATTTTCCGGAGAATTTTTCTGTTTCGGAAAAATCTACGTTATTGTGTGGAAGAATTCTCAAAAGCTATGTTTGCTATTCTTCAAAAATATCGGTCTTTATGTAAACTAAGCAAAAAAAAAAGTCAATGCGATTATTATTTGTTTAAATTAGTTTGAATGTAACTACGTTTGATTAAACCTAAAATAAACAGAAAAATAACAATAAAAGTTGATAGACGTAATAATAAACGAAAACGGGGACACTGAATTACTTCATTTAGTTTCAATGCGTAACGCATATAGTTAGTCAAATGCTGATGACGTTAAAACTAAAAGCGGCACCAGTCAAGCATCATTAAGACATCGCTCTCGGGTTAACTCGATTTTCTGAGCGTTTTAATGGATTTAGACTTTTTAACTCGTAACAGGGGATGTGAAAATTGGGACACAACAGGGGACGTGAGGTCTCAGAGGCCGCTCTATTTACAATTTTTTTAAAAATCGTGTAATTAAGATACATTTCTGTAATTTTCTTTATATATTCTTTGAACTTTTATTAGCATGGAGAAAAGTATTTTTAAGTTTTGGATCGAAATACACCTTTCCCGGGAAAATTTTGCTAGAGTCATAAGATTTTTCAAGAAAGTCATATGCTGCAGTAAATAACTAACTATTCTTAATAAAAATGAATCTATAATTAATAAATGATTTCATTTTAGTTGCTTAATATATACAGAACATTTTAGTACTAGAAAATTGATTATATCACATTACGGGAAAATTTTGACAACCCTTTAACTATTAGTATTTCGCGTCGTATTTCGATTAATAACTAAGCCTTCATTGCACCTATAATATCATTGCATAACTTTTGTGAACATTTCAAATATTTCTTAACCTTATTTAGAGTATGTTGCTTCTCTTCCGCATAACGCGAAAAAGATAAATGAACTTATATCTGTGATTCTAACGTTAAGAGCCATGTCTACTACAGACGTAAATTGTAACACTGAAGTAGAGGTAAGGCCTCACAAACACACACACACACACACAGACCGTTTGTAAAGAATGCATTGAAATTAAACCAGATGCATTTGCCTAAAGTTACTGATAAGCAAATCGGATGTTCAAGGTCACAAAACAAAAAGCCATTGGGAAAAACAATTCAATTGGACTGAAAATTAAATAGGTGTGATCGTGGAAGACCTTTTGAGCGATCTGTGAGACCGCAGCTTCCTTGTTAAGGGTTAAACTATTTTTCTCTTATGCAACTACATCTCATGTAATGTTTGTCTGCTTTTGGTTTTTTTCTGAATTAGTAATTTATATTTTTATTTACTCCTTTTCAAAAAGGGATCCGACCCAAGGTAACAGAGAACGAAAATCTGATGATACTCAGTACCGGACAAGAAGAAAAAAAGTTATAGACAACATTCCCTTTTTTTCTTTAAAATGTGCAAAAGGTCTTTATTTTTAGAGCTAAAGCCTATTTAAATTATTTGATTCAAATGAACATGAAACAGCAGCTGACCTCGTGAAGGCTGTTTATAAGCATCCACCGCTGCTTTTTAAATAACAACTGGCTTATAAACTTTATTCGGTTAACACTAAATGGTTTCTCTGTATTCATGAGCCACAGGAGCATCAGTTTCACCCATCTAAAAGGCGCCTTGTTTTAAATCCCAACTTATGACTGTCTGTAGTAACAGATAATGACATACAATCTCTTGACTGTTACTGATGACCTTACCCTAAGTTTATGATTTCTCAAACTAAATTTTGTTCATTAGCGTTTTAATTTATTATTCGTAATTAGTGTGTATGGTTCAGGACAACATGTCAGTTTCCATAGATATGCTCTATTTTGGGAAAGCCTTGGGAGATAATTAAATTGTGGCAGTTTATTCAAACATTATGGTAGCGTTTTATGTAAACTATTATATTTTAGGAATGTTTTCAATATTGCGGTTTCATCGTTAAAGGATATCGTTTAAACGTTATTGAGATCTTGATTCGTTTAAATTAATTTTACTTCGATTCTTTGTATTAATCTAGTAACAATAGTTACTTGAAGAAATGGATGAAAAAGCAGAAACTAATTTATCTTGAATTACTTTGTCTTTTTTATATTTCATATACCTATCGCATGGTGGGTCAAAGTTAGGAAAATCACCCAATGATGTATTATTTTTACCACTAATATGCATGACAAAAGTATAAAATTACTTTCAAAATTTTTTTTTAATTTAAAAACTGCATTTTATTACTTTCTGGTACTAGAAAGAGGCTTTATTGTATCAATTTCAATATTGCAATCAGAATTTCCATTTCAATCATCCAAGTATATTAAAAAAAAAAAAAAAACATTTCGCGGTTTTTTTTTTTTTTTTGAAGAGGTCCGTCGTGTCGTGTATGCATATGTGCGTATGTCTGTACCTCGCATAACTCAAAAATAGTAACTCGCTTACATATGTACAGTCTTAAATGCACGTTGCAAAAAATCAATCAAAGCGAAAAAAAATCCTACTATCGAAGAAACAAACAAATCTGAGTTTCAAACAAACTTTTTTTCTGCATAAAAATCGGAAAATCGCGCTCCTCGGAATAAACTTTTCTTTTAAGAGAGTAATCCCTTAGTGTAACCTCATAAGGGCTTTAAAATACGCCTGATTGCCGTTTTATTTGTCCCAGAATATCTGCAATATGTTTGTTCCGAAGCAGTTTATGCGAAAGGACTGCAATAAATGGAAGCGAAAGAATAATGCCCGCAGGAAAGAGTCGTTGGAACTTAAAGCCGTCGGATATTGGGCACTTGATCTTTCTGAGTTCTTTTACGCTTTGAGGAACTTCAAACTGCCTACTTCTACGTCTTTTTAAGAGTGGAGTTTTCATGGCGGGAATGAAATGCGTTTTGTTTAAATTGTTCTTTAAACTGAAACGTCAGGTTTTGATTTATGATATTTATGCAACTGCATCTTTTCCATTTTAATAATGCATAAACTGAATGCTGGAGTTGCTTTGGAATATTAATATGTGAAAGTATGTTTCAAGGAAATGAATTGCTTTATTGCTGTTTGTATTTTGTCGGGTCATTAATGTTTGTAGCAACTTATTAAGAAGTTTCACCTGTGAGCAAGTGCAAGAAGTGTTTCACACTCGCGGAAAATTACTCAAATATCTCAACATCCCTTATTTAAAAATGTATCAGATCCCGTGTTGCTTTTAAAATTTTCTGCAATGTATATTTTGTACGGTTGGTAAGAAGTTAGTGTAATTCATGTCCAATGTTATGAAAGACCGTTTATTTCATTTATTTTCTTTCTGTTTGCAAATGTAAAACTTCTTGAAGTAATTTAACAAATGCATTAATGTTTGTAGCAATTCATTAAGAAGTTTCACCTGTGAGCACGTGCGAGGAGTGTTTAACACCCGCAGAAAATTACTCAAATATCTCAAAATCGCTTATTAAAAAATGAATCAGATCCCGTGATGATTTTAAAATTTTCTGTAATGTATATTTTGTACTGTTCGGAAAACGTTAGTGTAATTCATGTACAATGTTATGAAGGACCCTTTTTATTTCATTTCCTTTATTTCTTTTTGCAAATGTAAAGCTTCTTGACGTACCAAAAAACATTGATCAGTTTCCAAAAATACCAAAAATAGTTTCGCATCAGTAAATGGATAAATATTCTTATTGTCTGAAGTAACGAATCTGACGGATGCAGTATGTTTGGTCTGTTGGTTTGTATCAGTGTTTTCGTCTGAGTATTATCCATTTCAAGACCTCTTTCGTAAATATGAACAAAGCAGTTCAGTTAGCCCAAGCAGCTTTAACTTTTGTGCTACCGCTCAGGATATTTGTCTAAAGTATTTTAGCACAGGATCAAACATTGCAAGCACCAAATCTGTATATTCAGCGTGTTTTGTGAAAGTTTGGAAGAAGATGGCTTGATACTTTATTAAAAGAGTAAAATGTTGCAAGAGTTAAAACACGATGGAATTGACACCATGCTATATTTTGTTGTATAGAATCTGTTGTATAGATATCGTTCCCAATCCTGTAAATATTTAGTTTGTTTTAACAAAAAAATGCACTGGAACTATTTTTATTTTTTTTATAACTTGTCTATTTTTGCATTTTCAGTAAGTTAGAGCTGAGGCAGAAATACAAAATGCTGGTGTTTTAGCTTAAACAATATTTTCTACTGAGCTTGCTAGCATCAACATATCTTCCCCGTCAAATATATCTTTGTAACGGCGATTTCGCTAGCTCGGTAAAATTCCAACTATTTTTATCATTATGTGTCACGATCGCCCAGTTCCGAGTATTTCACTTTTTACACACGATTGCCACGACGCTGTAATGACAACTTTACCAGCATTCCACATCCGAAATCACTCCTTATCACATTTGAATGCTGTTTGGTGGGGGGCGGCGGAGGCATTTTTATTGGTCTTATACTGTATTACTTCATAACTTGTATACTTACGCATTTTTTTTCGAATTGTTTTGTGCTTCTATGTCTGTTTGTCAATATGTACTGTAATTGTCTGTGATCTTGTTTGTTTGTATGTGTGTGCATTGTTATATGTTGTATTTTGAAATGTATATGTTGAATGTTTAAAATAAAGCTCCGGGGGTCCTAAACTGGTTAAATCACTTAGTGATAGGTACAGTGGGCCCCCGGAGAGTGAAGTGAAGTGTACTGGCTGTGTAAATAAAAAACATAACCAGATTTTGCCAATCTACTTGTTATGCTAATTTACACAGGTTATTTCAATCACAGAACGTTTGTTGCGGCTTTTTTGCGTCCATAGAAGGCTCTACATAGTTCAGGTGACACTTTTTGATGTGAGTTGTTGGTGAATAATATTAATTTTGTTCTATCATTTAAAATTGTCTAATCCAAAGGCGCATTTATCGATTGCGCATCGACTTATAATAGTAGGAAACTGCTGCAAATTTTTGCTCTAGTTTTCCACAAAAGGGATTCAAAGAAATGCGTTGTGATCCTGTTCGACACGTGTTGTGACGATTAGAAATAACATTAAATTATGATTACTCCTTTTAAATGCGAAAACAAAATGCTGGATGATGGCTATAAGGCATAATAAATGGATCCGTTTCTGAACAAATATTTGGTTTAAAATATAAAACGACACGCTTATTTTATTCTATCACCAAAAAGTTCGGTTATTTTTTTATCACACTGTATTTGGTAGTATGTAAGTCTAAATATAACCACATGCGGCACAGAAAAAGTTTCAAATTCTACATAATTATAGAAAAGCGATGCATGAAGGCACTTTAAAAAATTATAACGGAAGACCCATTAATCATGTTCTCTATTTTTAGCACTGGAACATTGTACTTAACTTACTTTTCAAAATTAACTTACTCTTTTAACATTTTGAGTTAATCTTATAGTGTTATCTTTGTCAATAAAAGTAGCATGATTTATTAGCTTAAAGTTAACCACTAATAGAAAAATAAGGTGTTTTTAATTTATTTATTTTTACTTTGTTTTTTAATGGTGGATTATTAAATTATACCAAAGATTACAAAGTGCGAATAGAATTATTTTCTTCCTCTCAAAGTATACTCCATCACTCAAAGCTTTAAAATAATAAAACATTTTAGGCGTCACAACTATAAGTAGAAACTTTTGTTTTTGACCACCATTCCTTTCTCATTCAGAAACAGGCAGTCGTTCTCTTTTCTGCACGCAAGCCAAAGCTTGTTTCTCTTTAAAGTCCATTACATGCGCAAACTAATCATTAGTATCACCAGATGCGTATTTTCTATGTACTCCAACCAAACATGACGGCAATGAATAAAATATAAAATAGACGCCAAAATTTAAAATGTGTCAAATGTAGTAGACGGAAAATTACTATAACAAAAAATTACCAAATTTACAGAGCACAATTACTATATTTGTCTCCCTCACAAAGAAATTTTCATCACACATAGTATTAAAAAAACAAAACCTGCACGTAAGCCATCAAAAGTTTTGTTTCGCTTTAAAGTCCATTATAGACAAAAAATAATCCTTAGTATCACCAAATAAGTATTTTATGTGAAATTCAAACAAACATGGCGACAATGAATAAAATGAAAAATAGTCGCCGAAATCAAAACCGTACCAACTGCAGTAGACGGAAAATTACTATAACGAAAAATTACCGAGTTTACGGAGTTCAATTTCTGTATTAGTCTCCCTCACAAAGATAACTTCATCACACATAGCATTAAAAAAAAAAAAAAAAACCTGCATGTAAACCATCAAATCTTGTGTCGTTTAAAAGTCCGGGTAATACACAATTTAATTCTTGGTATCGCTTAATAAGTATTTTCTAGGTACTTACACCATACATAACGGCAAAAAGAAAAAAAAACTGATAAAACAAATTTCCAAAATTAAAATTAAGTCAACTGTAGTACCTATAAAGGAAAAATACCAAGATCACGGGGTAAAATTACTATATCTCTCCTCCTTTCAAGGAAAACTTCATCACATACAGCTTTTAAAAGAATAAAACCCTCCAGGCGTCACAACGACGAGCAGGGATTCCTCTTGATTGACCACCATTCATTTCTCATTCAGAAACCGACAGTAATTCTCTTTTTCTGTACATAAGCCATCGAAAGAAGGATTGGCCAGTAAAAGCTTTATTGCAATACGGATTTTCTTTCTCACATTTTCTCACGAAATGCGTTCCTTTCCACTTGGAAAATGTTCACTCCTTGGAGTCACGCATCGAAAAAGGAGAATGCATGGGGATATAATCTCATTTCAAATTTGAATCACGTCTTTCGTCAGCAATAAGAGTAAATAACATTTTTCTGGGAATGTGTTTATTTTTTCTTTCTATCTGCTCTCGGCTGGTTTAAAAGTGGTAACTACCATATAAGAGCTTTCGTGCAATTAAGAACTGATTTTCCTAACTGCTTCGCATTTCAGATTTTCGTAAACAGGCTTTATTCTGGGAACATTTATTTGTTCATTCTTTTAAAATTATACTGCGGTTTGTTGGATCTTACGAGTGACATAAGTCGCTTTAAATATTTTAGGTTATCCTTTATCTTTGGGGGAGGAGGGTGACCTTTAATATGCCGTCTATTGTGAAAAAAACAAAAAAAACATTGCTTTAAATTTTACTTTTTTTTTTAGCGTATTTTATTCCATGTTTTTAGTGAATGAATATAAATGCTATTTTGTTTCACAAAATCTCAAGATATGAGTTTTTCAGCGTTTCTCTTTTCTGAAAAAAATGTTTGATGACATGCTCGAAATAGCAGTATCGTGTTAACTGTAATGAGGTTGACTGACTATCCGAAATAGTAAAGAGTATAAACTTAATAAATATAACATCCATTAAGGTCATTTTTTAAGCTGGACAAAGTGAATGAGTGCCAAACAGTTGAAACCTTCCATTGTCCCGATGTTTCCAGGACATATTAGTAGTAATATGATAAGAAAACTGAAGCTTCTTTGCTCTTAAATCTGACTTGTTTGCGCCTTTGTTAGTAATTTTTACCCTAGGGCAAATTCTGACGGCTCTTAAATCAATGAGTGACTATCACTAGTTCTATCAACTACTGTGAGTGACTATTAACTAATTCAGTAACTTACATACCACAATATTGAACCTTGCACACAAAGGCTACTTTTGGTTTTAGCACTTAAACGTCTTCAACGATGATGGTTTTAAAAAAAAAGTCAAATTTCAAGGTCAATTACTCTGTAAGACACAAGTCGATAACATTGCGACACAGCTGTAGCTTCTCCATATGGTATAACTTAAGAACCATGTTAGAAATCCATGGTACCTGATCAGCGTTTTAAATAAAACAGTCTAAACGTTGTTTTTTTTTAAAAAGTCAGAATTAAAAGTCAATACTTTTAAAGCCCCAAGTCGGTAACTTTAATCAACAGTTGTAATAATGCTTTACGTAGTGGATTATTAGATTCAGGTTAAAAATCCATCGGATGTAACCATATTGCTTAATTAAACTCTCAGAGTTTAATTTTGAAATAAAAGGTTAAGTTTCCCGGTGAGTTTATCTGTAAGCCGTGAGACAACATTGAGACACAGCTGTAAGTAAACGCTAAGTAAAGTAGTTTTAGATTCGGCTTAGATATTTATGGAAATCGTTCATGGATTATTTTTTAATACAGGCTTGTTTTTCATCCTTTATGTAGTTTGCATAGCGTAGCATTATGCCCTTTAAAAAAAAAAAAAAAAAAAAAAACAGAAATGTGCACATATACTGTTAAGTTATGAAGATTCGTCATTAAAAAAATACCTTTATTCTCAAAAATGAAATGAAACTTTAAAAAAAAAATAGTTTAAACTGCAAATTTTTTTAAACGTATGTTTTAAGGTTAGAAGTTGCGATATAAAAATATGTGAGCTTTTAGTGTGAAAGTACTTTGCAGCATTTCTGCGGCTCTCTCTCCGCATCCATCTCTCGGGAAATATTACTTTAATTCTATCTTCTTCCTAGGAAAAATAAAATGAATATTATGTATAGATTTAAATATAAATGTAAAATAGAACTTTATAATAAGAAATAGCTTTCACATTAATGCAAAGAATTTGATGTTTTACTTTCATAATTAGCCAAAATTATCTCCCATAGTACTAAGATATACTTATTTTTTAACCTATACAGTCTTACCTTTATAATTTAAATATTTTGAAAAATCACATTTTTGAATCTGTATTTGACCATTGGGAATTAAAAAGGAAATTGAAAACTAATATAAATACTCGTAGACACAACTTTTATCATTACCATGCTCCTCTCTATTTCCCCTCAGAATCTTTCCATTTAAAGTAATCTTGCATAATCATTAAATATCTTATTTCTAAGCATAACATTTTTTTGCACGCTTCATCCACATCTGATCCTAATAACTTCGAATTTTAAATCAAACAGCGGGAGGTTAGTTGCAAGGGCACGGTTATGAATCGGCCGAGCCTCTTTCTCATTTTTCCATACTCATTTTTTTCCTCTCTCCCCCTTGGAGCTTTTCTCTATTCATGAAGAAGCTCATTAGTTCAGCCACTCGTTCATTGGGATTAGGAAGAACACGCGGAGGATTATCTGAGTCCTTGATTACACTGTCATAGCTACTTGAATAAGACTCACCCAGTGAGAAATTCATATGTGACATTTCATTGGTTTTGAATGAGTTAATGTATGTATTAATGAATTATTTTCTAAATGATTTTGTCCCCCCCCCTCCCTCCTTTAAAAAAAACCTATGCTTCTTGCACATGGCAGAAAGTAATGGAAACGTGAAAATTTTCGATTTCGATGTATTTACCCGTTTTGAATGCTGTGATTTCGACCATAGTGGAAATTTTTTATCTGTTTGTGTAATACGCTTCATTCTGTGTGTAAAATTTGTGCCTTTTTTTTAAAAGATATCATTAATATGATTAACGTGCTAGGAATTAAATCCGTAAAAACATTATCCTCATATACATAACAAAGTCAGTGATCGAGTAACGCTCTGACGTCACCAACAATGGAGGTTTTTTATTTTTGTAAAATGAATTACTTTGCAGTTGAGAATGTTTATTGATTTGTATATGTATTTTTACGGTAAAACCTTTTTTTATATTTCTTTCAACTGATAGCTATTTGTTGGCACGAAAAAGAGTTGATGCTCTTTGACCTCACTAATTTTTCATGAAAAGAACAATAAATTGCCCAAAGTTATGCGACCGAAAATTTTAACGATCAAAATTTCCCCAAACATGCAATTGCTTCACTGAAATGAGGATACAATTTTCATTCTTTCATACGTTGACGGGCGATTTTCTAGTATTAAAAAAAATAATAAAACTGAACTTATAATATTTTTAATTGCAATTAACATTTTATAGAGTAACAGCCCGTGAGCACCAGATCTACATGATAGTCTAAGTGTAAAACATTGTTTTCTGCGTAAACACATCACATCGGATAAGAAGGTTCACTATTATTTTAGTCGAATAACGCATGCTTTGAAAAGTAACATGTAGCGAAGCTGCAACAAAAACTGAACACCATTGAAGAGTCATTCCATGTTGACTGACCTCGTCGTTCTCAACTTATCTCCGATTTGAATGAAATTCTACAGAGGTGCAGATGTGCCTTTGAACTAACCTATACACATTTTCAACATCTAGGACCCAGATCCTATGAATTCTTGTTAGTCCTTGGAGTCCTTGTTGGAACCCACTTTTTTTCTTCTATTTGAGGTATCCTAGATCTGCATGATTTGTGTCTTTGAAGTTGAAAATGTGTATAGGTCAATTTCAAAGGCATGTCTGTACCTTTATAAAACGTCCTGCAAATAGGAGATGATTGGATGAGGACCACCAAGTCACATGACATGGAATAAGTCTATGATGTTTAATTTTTGCAGCAATTTTATGCTTATTTGCTGCCTGATGTCTGCAAAAGCTAACGCTACTCAGCTTAAATAATAACAAACATTCCTTACCTGTTATGATGTATTTTGGGTCTTGATAATATAACGTAGGTATATTGTGAACAATCTCTTGAACTATCAATTGTTGGGTTTGCTTCATTATTGTTTTAAAGCAAGGGTCCACAAAACCAGTTGAGATAGGACACAGATTACATAATCCAAATGTTCTTCAGCTTTGAAAAAAAGCATTAATGCTGTAAAAACAATCAAAGCAGGTAGTTATAATAAATATTTTGATTCACTTCCGAATCGTGGGATTTAAAAAAAAAGAACGGGATAATAACAAAAAACACAATCAATACCACTCATACTTCAGAGCTTACAGCGGTAATGTCTTTCGCAAAAAACAATTCAGAAAGCTGCATTACGAACACAAGCTGGGCAATATAAGATGGAAGTTTTTGCTGAAATCGAAGGGGGGAAAAAGAACTTTTTTTTTTGCCTTAAAATGAAAAGAAAAAAAAACATTTCGAGAATAAGCTACTTGCGTTTTAATGATTCAACTTCGCATTCGCACAATGCATAATAAATCAAATTCGTCTCCTACTTTAAGTACTCCTCGCGTCTCCATCGTATTCGCGTAGGGATGGTGCATTTTTTATGCATGTGCGCCTAAGGAGATCGTGGACGGGCACAACTGGGAATCGAAGGATTGCGTAGAGGAAATGAAGTAAATAAATCATGCTTATGAAGAGGATTGCAGCAGAGGAACCCTTTCTAAGATGGAAAGCGAACTGCGTGCTTGTGCTGGTATCGATATATGTTGCGAGTGAAGCAAACATGATTCATGAACATATTTAAAAACTCTTGGTAGTGATGCTGTTGTTGTATCTTTCGGATAAATTGCAATTATATAACTTGTAAAGCCGTGACTTTAAATACATACTGTGTAGTACACGATTGGTAAAAAAATAGTTGTACTGTATTTTCTATTATAATTTTCCGTTTTTGAAAATAAGGCTGTGGTAGTAAAATTCAAAAAAAAAATTAAATTAAATAACCTTTATAACTCGTTATAAAAAGTGCGACCTTCATTTAAGCCTCTTTTGTTTTTCACTAAAGTCATCGTTTAGCACGAAGCATTTTGTAAATTTTTTATCTTAAATGTGCATTAGTTTATAAACACCGCAACGCTCTTGATGGATTCATAAAAACTTTTGTAAAAAACAGCTATCTTTTCGAATATTGACAATTTTTTTAGGTTTTCCAGTTAAACTTTTGGAAAAAAAGAAATCAATCATATCCATGCGGAAAAAAATTAAAAAAGGGTGAAAGAAACAAAAAAAAAAAAAAAATGCCAAGAAGATATTTGCCAAAATACACTTTCTTTTAATTTTATTTTAAGTGTACGCTCTTCCTCTTGCTTTTGGCATAAAAGCTTCATATTGAATTAGACAAAATTACTTTTTTTCTTGTTAGCATCAATACTTTGAAAAATTTTCTCAAAGTTGTTAAAATAAAAATATATATTCAGATTTAAACATTTTGTTAAAAATATCTTAGCAAATATTTCTATGTTCTGTACCCCATCGATCGCGATCGGCCGGTCGATCTTGAGTCGATTTTCTGTCGATCGCGGCAATATTTTGGATTTTGCATCCAGCAAGAGAAATATAAAAAAAAACATAATATTCTTGATCAAAATTAAGTTTAATTACTTGGAATTTTTACTGTCATCATTTTATCAATTTTAAAGCAAGCAATAATAGTTGTCTGAAAATATTTTGATGTAAGATAATACTGTTCACATAACATTATTTTATCAATTTAAATTACCTTTTTAATAAATATCAATAGTACGTTTTTATCAGCGTTAACCTACAATTTTTAGTTAGCACTGTCTCAACTTAACCGTGTGTGGAAAACAGTCGTTTACATCTATAGTGACCTCCCACCCTCACCTTAGCAGTTGATCTCTGTATTCACCAAACTAAGAAAGTCGATCTTCAGTCAATTTAGGTTACCGACCGCTGTTCTAGGGCATTCCCATTTACCATATGAGGCAATGAGAATCAAAGGGATGTAAGTGGACATTTTCAAGTTTTGAGTAAAACGTGTATAAAGATAGGGTCCGAGGTAGGCTTTCATTAAAAAGTTTTTCTAAATCATGATGTATAACAGCACCTGCCAGGGCTACTAGTACTATCTCTTTCTCCAAAACAGAGGAGTTATTGCCAAATTTTTAATTTTGCCACTTACATCCCTTTGCGTCTCACTCTCATATAGAGACTGTTTTGCCTCTTTTTAAAACTAACATAATTCGAATTTTGATTCCAAGTAATTTGTTTGATTAATAAACAATAAATACGGTTTGTCTGTACAAAGAATCAAAAATACAACATTATTCTTTATGCCACGTTTTTTGTTTTAAATGTTCTAGCTTGTAACAATTGACAAACATATCTAAACTCTTTGTGTATGATAGCTGATTGTTGTTATGATACAAATGATGTTTATGATAAATTGTTGCCTATGATTAAATATCTGTTCCCACCTATGTTTTTAAATTATAAACTGCTCAATAATCAAAATTAAACTGAGTCATTAATATTAAAGAGTTTATTATGTTTATCATGCATTCTAGTTGAGTTTGCATATGCTTTGATTTTTCCCTCAAGAGTTTATACTCCAAATGTGTGGCATCAGCAACGATCTGTATTTAAAAACTAGTCAATTGGTAACTCGTTCTTCGATTTTTTAATACGCTGAAGCAGAAAGCGTCGTTTTAGCCTTTTCGTTTATTTTGATTTTTGCAGTTAAAAAAAAGAAGATTTTAAAAAAAGGCTAAGATGTATTAACGCTCGCTCTCTCTTCTTTTTTTTTTTTTCTTTTTTGAGATTTTCGAGGTAAGAATGAAGCTTTGACATTTTTTAACAAGAAACTTTCTGTATGGAATGATGCCTCAAAATAGTGTTATGCATGAAATAAAAGCAAAATATATAAATTAAGAAAACACGATTTATGATTTGAGGGATATGTTTCTGTTGGGTTGCCTTTCAAAAAATCGCGGGAATAATAGGAAGCTCGTGTCACCGTATTCGATTTTCTGTACCGTTTCTATTTATTGAGCAATCAGGATTGCTTATTGCTTTCATTTCACCGTCCTTGATGTTCGGTTTCTTTTTCAGCTTGAACAAGGGACACCAGCACCACCAACACCGGCCTGGCTCCGAGCACTGCCTCCTGGAATCCGTTTCTCCTAGTCGATGGCGTCCATGTCCTACACACACACACACACACGCTCATACACCCAAGCATTTATACACATACACACACGCCTACGTGTATACACACAGGTCTACGCACAGAACAAGCCTACACATGCACGCACGCGCGCCTACACATACACACACGCCTGCACACACACACACACACACACACACACACACACACAACTATACACACGTAACCGCCCAGGAGGAGGGTAGACTTGGGGGGACAGGAGCTGTCTCTAGAAACAATTGCCCCCAATGAGTAGGGTCCTGTCGCAACTCGTGATTGTGAAAAACATAATTTGAATTCAAAATTTCAGAATTAGAATTATTTTTTTTTCTTTTCCATTTATTTATTTATTCATTTTTTGTATTCATGTCACATCTCAAAAACTATTTACTCGCTAATAAATTTATCGAATGTTTATTTAAAGAACATAAAATTATTTTTTAAAAGGGAGTTTTTGTATAACTGTAGCTGTGTGAAGAGCAGAGTTACATAGTTTCGAATTATGGGAATTTTAACCCGAAGACTGATTTAAAAGGAAAAGGGGCCAGTGGACCTTTTGCAGAGTCCCAAAAATAAAACAAGGTGAAAAATAGTCGTTTTTTTTTTTTAATTTCCGAATTTTGAAATTAAATATCTCCGTAACTCTTACAGTTACAATAAAAATAAAAACACCGTTTGAAAGAAAACGTTATGATCTTTAACTTGCTAGTAAATAGTTTTTGAGACCTAAATTTAATCCCCCTACCTCCCCTCCCCCCCAAAAAGAAACAACACTCGAAATCCAAGATAGCAGTGAAAGTTCCCTCTGCTTTCGGCTTTTTTTTCCTTTCTGAAGGTAACCTGACAGAAACATATTTTTCAAACCGTAATTATGCGTAAAAATTTTGTTTTCTTTAAAAAACAGATGATGGTAAAATTTTGCAGTGTACTGACACGAATTGGAATATCACGACTTGATGATAAAGCATTAGTTTCACTAAATTTACACCTATGCTAACCTAGAAATATTTCAAATCAAGCATTTTCCCTCTTTAACTAACTATGCATATTTAAGAAAAATGTAATACAATAAAACAAATAATAAAAGTATAAGAAAGAGATATAAATTTTTATTCCGTTTCATACACGATGAATATTTATTTTGTCTTTTAATACCAGAAATATGTTCATGTTCATGTATACATTCTTCTAAGATATCTTCGAGCGATTTCTAGTTTAAAGCAAGATGCTGAATAAGAAAAATCCAGAGAAAAAAATGTCATTATTAAGAAAACTGCCTCATTTTCTTGAGGGCGAATTGAAATTGGTACTGCCAAGATATTCCCTATTGATCCTTCGATCGTTTTTATCAAAATTGCTAAAAGCATCACTCGCAATTTGTATCCCAACCAACAAATGCTTTCATAAATAGAATGATGAATGTTGCAAAGGAGCTTTATGATGGAAAGTAAACCTATCATATGCCCGAAGGAGTTTTAGACTGTTTGTAAAAAGCGTTCAATTCCTCTACAGCAAAAGACGGCAATGAAAGAAAGAAGAGCGGAAGCACAAAAAGTATTTACATAAACAAATTCATTTTCCTTTCTAAGGTACAAGATATTTTGCTTTTATGGGATCTTTAATCTCTACTCTTTTGTGAAATTTCTCTGAAATATTGCAAAATATATACACAAGCAAAGTGAAAGAAGGTTCATAAACATGCATGCACTAAACGAGCTCAGGTTATGAAAAAAAAGGTGTGCAAATAATCATATTATGAATAAAATTTTAAGTGGAACATTTAAAAAACAAATAAGATTTAATTTATGTTTTAATTATGTTTTTTAATAATTCTCTGCTTATACTAAATAACCTTAATTACTTTTTTCTCGATTTGAAATACATTAACAAAAACGAAAACTTTTACAATGGGATCATTAAGAAAAGAGACAATACTACTTTCAATTAATTAACGTCTTCGTGTGTAACCACAAGAAACATCGAAATCAATGCACAATCATTGCACGAGGTTGCAGACACCTGTTTCGGCGATTGAAGAACTTCGGTTCTAATACAGAAAAATGAGCTATTGGGTATGAATTCACATCTAAAAGTTCCCTTTTCTGCGCATTACAATGAAAAAAATTAAGTACAGTCACGCCCGCTTATTTGAATATCGGATAAAAAAATATCCCGCTTAATGCAATACATTTTCAATGTAAAAAATGTTGATGTCTATTGTTTAATCTCGTTTAATGGAATATCACGCTTCGAATAATTTTTCGTGGAAAATTGGCTATCCCATTAAGTGGACTCGACTATATTCTAGTACATTTAAAATTTGCACTGGATAGAAATAATATATAACGAGGGTGCATCAAATAAGGACATGGTAGACCAATGTAGCCAATCCTCCTTTTTTTACTATAGTAAGACAGTCACTAGATCGTTATTTTATTGTCATCAGAAAGCCTTCTTAATGATAAATTGTTATTAACAACCAAAACAGTAGCAACAGTTATTACAAAAAAGTCTTGTTAAAATTAACTGACCTTATTTGACAACTAATTTTGTCTCTTCATAGTTCATGAATCTATAAAACCTAATTTATGCAGTCGACACATTCAAAAGAATAAAAAGGTATTATCATTTCTATGATATTATAATCCTGGATAGGTAGACTGTAGTCGAAAAAGCTATGATTGGCCTTATTAGGACTCCTTTATTACTTAATTAGGCCAAATTGCCTTTTTTTTTGTTAAAACTGTTGAAAGCTTAATCAAAACAAAAATTTTCATATTGATTTTTTGTCTTATATTTTATGAATCATCTGATGAATGCGCGAAATTTGGAGCTATTTACTCATAATTTAGCGAGATATTAGGCCCTAAAATTTAGAATCGCCATATTTGGGGCATCTACCTTAGCCTAAGAATAGAAGTATTTACAATATTAGATTGAATTAGAACTGAAAATATTTGCAATTTTATTATGTTTTTCTTTGCTTATGCAGCAGAGAGAAAACTAATAAAATTGCAAATATTTTCAGTTACGAATGTATGCACCGTGAAAAGCCATATTTTTTTTCTTATCCGTATTTCTATGCAATTAAAACCATGAAAAAAAGTGAATATAATCATTATATTTCCATTAATTTCACATTTCTCACTTTTCATTTTGCAATATAGTTTACAAAGATTAAGCTTATTTTCCTTCACCCAAAGGATGCACTAATAAAAACAAAAGCAGTGAAACCTGTGTATAACGATACGGTCTATAACAATAAACCTGTCTAAAACGATATTTTCTTTGGTCCCAGAAAAATGTCAGCATGAATAATCAAACTGTCTATAACGATAACCTGTATATAACAATATTTTTTCAACAGTATCGTTGTAGACAGGTTTTACTGTATATAACTGAGAAAGGAAAAAGTACGCAAAATAAATCAATTAATGAACAAAACTTAATTTAAAAACACAATTTGAATAAATTCAATAATATTTCACGTTATTACTTTAATACAAACGAAACAATCAAGGTTTCTGAGATAACAGAATAAAATGTGTCACGAGAGAAAAGATATAATTTTTAATGTTTAACACAACTGGACACATTATATCAAGCTAGACTCATCAGAAATTAACACAACGTTATGCAGAAAAAATGCACAATTTGCTAAAACAGTGGATATTCAATAGAGATAAGTCACGTTTAAACCACGAAATGAGCAAAAGAGCTTTAGGCTTTTTCTTACAAAAAAGATATGCAAAAAGTTGCGGAACAATTTCGCTTGCGTTACATTTTCTAACCAGGCTGAAGGAAGTAGTTTTGTGAATCGTAGTAAAATAAAGACAAAAGGGAATATTTATAACTTATCTTGAAATTATTTCAAAGTAGGTTTTGACAATTCTTCAACAAGAAACATGTATACCCCCCCCCCCCAAAAAAAAAAAAAAAAAGAAAAAACTGAATTAAACGAAATCTCTTGAAAATTTAATTGAAATATAGTAAAATTAAAAATTTATAATGTCTAGTTTCTTGTATATCCTGTTCAAAACTGCATTTGCACTTTATATGCATTTTATTTTCATATTTATCCCTGACTTGCGTTTATCTTAATTCTGCAAGATAAGGTATTTCATCTTTCATTACTATTATTTTTTTCCTTGAAACCAAAAACCGAGAATATATTCAGAATTAGTACTGTATTTTCATTTTTTCCCAAATAATGATAATAATAATAATAATAATATTTCGGTTGTCGTTAATAATAAAAAAAACTCTTCAAGATATACGCTCAAAAATCAGTTGTTTAAAACATGGTTTTCTGAACATTTCTTTTTTTTTTTGCAGTAAACTTTGTTTTAAGTAAATCCGCATTTCCTATTTTATGTTGGCCTTAATGTTTCCCATATGCGTCAATGCTAAGATCAATTGAACTGTTAAAAATTAAACTAAAAATTGTTGAAATTAAAACATAAAATATGGGAATGACTGGGCCTCGCCGAGACCTGTTGAACGGGACAAAATTGTTCGGCTCAGATTATTTGCATGAACGAGATTAGGAGAGAGGGAGAGGCAGACAGACCAGCCGACAGACACAGATATACCGTCAGACACACATTTTCCACATGCCAAAACCCTACTTCCTATTTTTGATTTTTCAATATTTATTTAAATCAAATAAATTTAACCTTTACGTGAAATACACCGCCAGCACAGTCATTTCCAGCCGAGGACTGTAGTTTCGTGCTTATTAGCACTCATCAGCCCAGCATAGGAAAGTGACTGAGCTGGAGATGGAAAATCTCTTAAGGAAGCCAAGAGTGCCAAACAAACTGGTAGCTAATACAGAATTAGCACTGACCAGACGAGTGATCGAAGCAATGGTTCGGTTCAACTCAAATTTTGAACGCAAGGCAGGTGAAATTTGACCTTTATTTAAAAGATGTATGAAACCTTTCTTTCTTACTTTTTTTCTTATTTATTTTACCTTTACTGGGAAGTAGGCTGAAAATTAACTGCAACATTAGCATTGCCAACAACTTTAATAATTTCGCGTGCACACCATTTCGCACGGCACAGTGCATGCAATACATCTTGACCCTACAAAGCGACCAGATTTTTTTTTCTCAAACATTCCCTTCCGCTTAATCCATGGATAAACTAACCTCGATTATGCTTTTTTCCCTCCATCCTTACAGAAAAATAGCACTAAAACACTAGCAAAGTATGTACAATAGTACATATTTATTCTGAAAAAAAAATTACAACTGCAAAAAACAGTTCCAGAAAGACTGGACATCTCTAGTCTAGCAAATGAAATTGGACAATATTTGAAATTAAGCATTAGTTTTATAATCAAATCAGCCGAGATGCTGATAAAAAGTCCGCCAGAAACTAAATTTAATCGCAAAAATGCTTAAAATTGCTATAACATTTTAGGATATGTTTTTATAAAATAAAATCTCCAAAGAGGAGTATACTTTCTTGGAAATGTATCAAAAACATGACGCCATAAACTTATTGTGTCATTTTTTAAAAATAAGTAACAAAATACGTTTTTTCAAGTAGCTCTATATTCTAGTTGTAACGCAAAATCGGATCGCTACTACTGTGTTAAAGCTACTCTAAAAGATGTATTTCTCGTAAGGAACTCAAACGGAATTTCTTCGAAAGTAATTCGAATGAAATTCCTTTTAACGAAATGTTTACCTTCACATTGTAGGAATGTTTCGGCTATTTAGCTTGTTACTAAAGGAGTCCAACGATTTGGAACTCGGGAAATGCAGCGTTTAGTTAAATATTTCAAACAGCGTGTAGCTCGCAAATGCATCAAAGAGAATTGAACGAAAGTGTAGTACCTTTTTTCTATCTATTTGATAAACAATTAGTAAATTTAGCTTTCCAATAAGGCAATGAATATTAGGGACAATACACTGTCATGTGCGGAAGAATCCAAATCGGCGATTTCACCAACATTTTGTTAGATATCTTAATATTTTGATTAAACTGTAGTACATTTTTGGAATCTTTACATTTGATACAAGGATACCCCCTACATAGTTTCATTTTTATTAAGTAATCTTAATTACTTAAAACTTAATGTATTTGCATGCGTCACGTGTTCTCTTGTTGTCCGCTGCATGCAATACTAATTGTTGCTGCTCTATTAATATATCAATGACGAAACAAATTGTAGGTTTTAAAGGAACAGTTCCAACATAAAGGAATCATATCTCATTTGTTGAGAAAAAAAAGCAATTGAGCCCGCTTACTGAAATATCTAATTTTCCACGAAAAAATATTCTAATAAACCTGATATTCCATGAAACGGGATTAAAATAATAGTTACCATCAGTTTGGCACATTGAAAATGTTTTACACTAAGCGATATATTCTTTTAACCGATATTCTGATAAGCGGGCTTGATTGTAATGTATATCGTTGGAAAAATGTATTATGCATGGCCATTCACTGAAAACTGGCATTTATTCCCGCACGTGACGGTTCCTATATTTCATAACATAGAATTAGTTTTTGAGGCAGTGACAAAATTTTTTGCTTAAGAAGTTATATGAGGCAGAGAGAAGCAAAGGGATGCAAGTGCCGAAACGAAAAAAATAGGAGATAACTGGTACAAATGGTAGGTGAGCCTCTCCTCTGTCTTGGGACAAGAGGTGGTACTAGTAGCTCTGGTAGGTGCTGTTATAAAAAAAGATTTATAAAAATGTTTCAATGAAAGCCTACAAAGGAATGCAACTTTATACGCGTTTCACTCAAAACGTGAAAATGTCCACTTACATCATTTTGCTTCTCTTTACCTCATATATATATATATATTAGGGTGGTCCTTATTTATATGGGAAAAATTTTTTTTCGGAATTCAACAAGTGACGCCCTCTAGTTTTGTGACACTATAATAAAAAGTAATCGGTGCAAAATTTGGACTCGATCGGTCAATAATAACACGTGGCCCTAGGACGTTGATCGTTGAACTTTAACACTTTTGATAATTTTCTCACAAATCTTCGAGTTTTTGCTTCAGATCCCGTACATCGTTTCTCCTAGGTTTGCGAAATATTTTTACAGTGAGGTAGCACTAAAATTAACCTTTTTAATTACTTCATATCGTCTAAAGATTTTACATTGAATAAGAATGAAATAGTGCTTTAGAAACTTGACCTTAATCGTACGCTTTTCTCAATGTATCTCAATCGTGTACATTTTTTTTCCGATAGTCTTGGACTGTCTGTAAAATACTAAATTGCTTTTGTGACTCATATTTGGTAAATTGATTGTGAAATTCTTCGATTAATTGTGCTCCTCTTTCAGTAGTATCATTTACATCTTTCAGCATTTTAACGATATCTCTTCCCTCTTCCCTTTAAATAGCTTCCTTCATTTTGCCATGAATCATTATCAAATAAGAAAACATCTTTTGGTGTTTGTAACTTACCAAAAAGTTTTATTGACTTGTAATTCATTCTATAAAGAGGAAGATCTTTACTAAGAAAGTATTCCAAATCATCTACTGTTATCTGAAATTTTTTATACAGTCATCAGACACGTCTTTCTATTCAGCAAGCATTTTTTTGAATTATTCTTTTCCTATCTCCAAAATAATTCCTTCATTCAATACGGACAAAGCTACTAGTTCATCCCCTAAGTACCATAAGTGATTTATGAATTTTTCAATCACTGCTTCTGCTGCATGTTTGTCATCCTTTTGTACGCTGCAGGTTTTTTAGACACTAGACTTTATATTAATTTAAAAGGCCTAGAATGGGTTGCTGCGAAAAACGATATTTTCATACAACATTTAACTGTAAAACAGCATTTACGGGCATTTTCTTCATGTAAGGTGAATTTAAATTGTTTCCTAAATATATAAATATTCAAGCAATAAATTCCTTTTTCCACTCATCTTGCTCACAGATAAGCTCCAGGTTGTCGAAAACATATCCCTGTAGGAGGGAGGACTTCACCAAGAAATATTATTACACGTTATGAGAATTCTCTGTAATATTTCTTAATTCCGCTTTCTACGAACAATAATATGTCATCAAATTCTTCTTTTAGAATTTAAGTGGTATGTGTACTTTTTGAATTTTGAAGCGCTTAAATAATGGAATATCGAGTCTAGAACTAAGAAAGGCAAGAACTTCTTTAAAGACACTCTGCAGTACGATTTCAAGCGCATGATTATAGCAATACAAATGCAATATATCACCGTTCAGCTTTTGCTCTAAAAAATTACATGCACAATTTATACTGCTGGTATTGTAAGCCGCTGTACAAAACACTACAACTTGAACAGTTAGCAATGAAGAGCAATCATCTAAGATATCATATACAACTGAAGAAATATCTCAGAAATTCTGAGTAGCTGTTTAACATTGGGACCTGAAGCTATCATGGTAAGCTCATCGGCGTTTTTTCCAGTTACATCTGGATGTAGCTTTGTATCCCAGGGAATAGCTAAAAAATCTAAATTTAAAATTATGAAATCTGATTTTACCTCTCGAAGATTTTCTCTTGCTCTCTTAAGGGATGTACTATTGATCATAAGGTTATTTGAATTTAAATTTACTGCATCTACATAGGCTGTTAATAAATGAGCAGCATCGTTGTCCCTAATATGGCATTTGTATGACATTGATGAAATGCGAGCAGATATCAATAGTTGTGAAGCTTTTTTGCGTTGTAGTAGACCAGATATAGAAAAAAAGTTCAACAGGTTAGGATAGATACCCATTTCGGTTTCTAAATCTTGTGAATTGCAAGAGGAATTTGATGATAATAAAGGATTATGTACTAAAATAGAAGACAGTTTAAAGTATAGATTTTTACATTATTCCGATCTGGAATTTTTTAAAATTTATATTTTAGATATGGAAAATAGAGTTTATTTTTATGGTAGGGTAATCGAGGATTTTTCAAAATTTAAATTACAAGAATACATAAACATTTAAGTATATAACTAAAGAACAGCGAATTAAAATATAATTGTCATTACTTATATTTATAGCATGGAAACCTAGTGACCCTATTTGCAACACCTATTACATATACAGAAAATTTTCTAAATCAACACCCCCAAAACCTGGAGGAGGCAATTTGTTGTCAAAAATCATTCATTAATGGCCTATTCCATTCATTAATGCCTTTTAGAATCCCTTGTGTCCATCTTGGTGGAAAGAAATGTTCCCCTGCCGCTTGGTTTGAAAAGAGCTCGAATAGCGGTATGGCTGTCTCAAGGCCATTGGTGTACATGTACCCTATGTAATATGTAAAATTTTACAGAATGAAAGTGAGAGAATGGTTGGTCAGGAAGTAGCAACATCTATTAAGGTTCAAAATTACTTTAAATATGAAACCTAGGAATATTTTTACATAAAAATGAGAAAATCCGCAATTTTTTTCTTCGAAACTCAAAAAAGGTGGCCCTAGGGGCACGTGTTAATATTGATGGATTGACTTACAATTTTGCATGGATCATTTATTTGTATAATGGAACAAATTGAGGGGGCGTCGCGTAAAATATCTACAACTTCAAAATAAGGACCACCCTAATATATATATATATTTTTTTTTTTTATTAAGCAACAAAAGTTTGTTCATTACCTTTCAAAATTATTATTTTAATGAAATGTATGAAGCGTCACGAACGGGACAAAATTATTGTTTTCCGTGGAATGGCCCATTACGTGTATTCTAAATTTTCTTCAGCTATTGTAACCGTGTGAGCATCATAAAAAATAAAAAAAAAGCTTTCTTTATGTATCTCTCATGGTTTTTGTTGATATTTTTTATTTTTTATTTATTTATTTTTTTTTGCTACACGGAGTACCTTTGTGCGCTAAGTCAGAGACCTATTTATAAGTATAAAACCGGTATACACGCGTTGGGGGGGGGGAGTTAAACTTGTAATCATTCCATTGAAACTTGTATTATCACTGAAGTATACATTTCAACTGATAGAAAGTTCAAAATAAGTACAACTGGTTCTAGGTACCAGTCATAACCGTAATTATTGCCATAGCCCAAACTAATAACGTTGGTACAACAACTTGTAATATGTCACTATATTTTCTTTAGGAATTTTAAAATGGCTGAGAAAAACAACATAACCCACCCAACTAATAACTACATTTAGAAGTTAATATATTTTAATTAAAGTGAGATGGGTTTATAGACTCAAGGGTACTAGGTACACTGGTTATTTTTTTTTTTTCATTTGCCATGAGTTCACAAATGAAATTCTGTGTCCTTTTGTCATAAATTTAATGAGTGTAAAAGTACGGACATATCGTATTATTTTTCTTCTGAGTCAGCTCTCAATAACAGAAAACAAGTAAAAATTTTGGAAACGAGAAAAGGAAAGAAAGAAAAAGAAAAAAAAAACAATTTGAATTAATGTATGGTAGTTATTTGATTTGTTTTCGATACATCAAATCTAATTGTATAGCACTTTTCTACCAACAATTTTTAATTACGATTTTATGTCTTTGAAACTTGGCTTTAAAAATTGAATCTTTAGAATATTTTTTTTGAAAAAAAAAGATATTTTTTTAATTTTCAAAATTAATTCATTTAATTTGCCAAGCAGAATATCTTCAAAAAAAAAAATTAATAAATAAAACCAACAATAATTTTCACTTAGTAATAATAATAATTGTGCGTTATAAATACTTTCATCTCAACAAGAAGTTATTATTTTATTTATTTATTAAGTTTTAAAGACCATCCCTCAAATGCTCTCTATAGGAAGAATAGCGCACGTCAACGAAACCTTAAAAGTGAAAATTTATCCCTGTAAATGGTAATCAACAAAGTTTTGACGCGCACAATTAGCAGATTTATGTAATCTGCTAATTTAAAAGGTCAAAACGTTTTTGATTACCTTTTGCTTTTCTGCTCAAAGGTATTTTTTTTTTCGTAATCCCTGTAACCCTGTAAAAAACGAAAAAGAAGAAAATAAATTGATAGTTTAAAAACTTTTAATGTACATGGCAGGAATCATTTCTACAGAACTTCTTAGTTTTGATCATAAGTTTTTTTTTTTTTTTTTTTTTTTTTTTTTTTTTTAAAGTAAGTTTTGAAACTTTATTGTGGAATGGTCTTACTTTTATACTAAAATGAAGCGATAAAAATGTGTAGTATAAAAGAGATGTTCGTAAAAATAATCAAATGATTCATTATTATTTAGCGCAAAAATGAAAGAAGCAATTAACAGTATGCTAATCCCTCTATTCTACATTAATTGTTACACATGAAATGATGAAGTGCAATTGTTCTTTCTAGAAACAGAAAAAACTTCAGTGAGAAAAATAGAAGAACGTGATTATGTATGTGGACAGGTCTTTGTTATGCGAAACAAAAAATCATAGTTGTTAATGAAAAGCTAAAACTACAGAAAGTAACACATTTTTTATATATTCGAAAGAATTTTCCTAATTGGTAAAAACATTTCCTTTTGCTATTATTTCATATTGCTTTGTTATTATTTACCTAATATTCAGTTCATGACCCGTGCTAAGACGTGTATTTTATACAAGAAATAGTCGCTGAAAGATAAGACAAACATATCAATAAACAATTATTGAGCATATTTAGTAAGTTACTGCCCTATAGCAGCGCTAAGGCAGAAATACCAGAAATACACCGCCAGCTCAATCATTCCCGCCGATTGCAATTTCGTGCTTATTAGCACTCAATAGCCCGGTAAGGAGGGATCTTATGAGTGCTAATAAGCACGAAACTGCAGTCTTCGGCTGGAATTGACTGAGCTGGCGGTGTATTTCATGTATTCCTGCCTTAGTCCTCGCTATAGGGCGATAACTTACTGAATATATCTGCCCTGCCTTCAATATTCGAGTTGAACCGAACCATTGAATCGGTCACTCGTTTGATCAGCGCTAATTCTATATTAGCTACCAGTTTGTTTGGCACTCTTGGCTTCCTTAGGAGGTTTTCCACCTCCAGCTCATTCACTTCCTATGCCGGGATGATGAGTGTAAATAAGCACGAAACTGCAGTCCTCGGCTGGAATGACTGAGCTGGCGGTATATTTCAAACTATTGAGAGTTAAAATTGAAACGACTCTGAAAATGGAAAACAAAACTTTTAGTCATTCTTTTGGCAAAAATTAATTAAAATCGAATGTAAATAAAGCATTTTTTTTATTGTCCATTGAAACGAGAATGTTGTGGATAAGTTAAAATCTGGTTCGAAATAAGTTAAAACTGACGCGTGTCCGAAAAGTTAACTTTAAATGATAAATTCATGGCAAAGTTTTACTCTGTTATATTTGTTGTCTCACCTTTGTATTATTTGTTATTTGAACGAAAAGTTCGTAAAGTAAGAGATCTTTGATTTTTAAAAATGACAGAACTGATTTTCCTCCTCCTTTATATTGGAATTGATTTACAAAAGGAAAATCTTCCATTACGTTGACTGATGGTAAAAGTATTGATTTGGTAAATAACAGTTTAAAGATAGATAATAAAAGTTTCGTATAGTTTTAGTTTAACTGTTAATCAATGTTATATAAATTGACTGATAAACTAATTGATGTACTTATAAAGAGAATACTATGTTATCTTGTAAAAAATTGGCACAATAAGAGAGACTGGTATAGTGAAAGCTTTTATTAATAAAATACCTAGGGAATCATAGTAACAAAACGAGTTCTCAATGGGTGTTCATGGACAGTTTTTCTAAGACTAGCAGATTTTTTTTTTTTTTTAATGAGGAGGATTGATGATGAAAGCAATAATGGGGTTGTTTCCTTCAGTCAAAAGTATTACTTTTAGTCACTAAAATTGATAGAATAAGCAAAAAAAAAAAAAAAAAAAAAAAACATGGAGCGAGAAAAAACTTTTATTTTCCCAACTCTTTATTTTTAATTCATATTTAAAAATGTCCAATTTTGAAAATAAGGCATGGTCTTTATAAAGTCACAAATGATGTATTTTGGCGCTTCTGTTTACCGTGTTTGCATGCTATGATAACCAAGACGCGAATTCAATATCGCGCTCTAACCTTGCTATCAACCATATCGTTGCCAGTACATGTGAGTAAAGAAACGAATTAAATATTGTGCTCTGAGAATGGCGTCAGTGAACGGCATTTCATCATTTGTGATGTCATTGGCAGAAGCGTAAACAATAAAAGTGCACCGATTGAATTTTTTTTTTTAACTTAGTCAAATTATTTAAATAATGGTCAGAATAAGCGTGCTCTTTCAGAAAAATTACTTTTAAAATATCAGAAACGATCAATTTGGATTAAATAGATTTAAAGTGATATATTACAGTTACATATCCTTTAAATTAAAATGATGTTACACGTTATAAAACGTTTTTTCTAAAAAAAACTACAACATTTATTGAGGTGCTAAAAAATTACGTACTACGTTAGAGAAAATGACGAAAAAATGTATCAATTTTTTAAACTGGTATGATGAGAAACCTCATTCATAAAAAAACTTAAGAGAATCACAGGAAAAAAAACTGAACCCTCATGTTAATTCATAGAAAAAGGTGGGGAATCCTTTGCTCAGAAAGATGGGAACAATTGAAGTGAAATCAGAGACGAAAGACAAAATATAAGTAAAAAGACAATGAAAATACTTAAGTGTTTGATCATAGGTAAGATAGTATGGTATGGGTGTTGAAAAGTAATTGAAAGCTATGCGAAATGTATGCATTTTTTATTTGATATGGAGTTTCGAGTAGAGATAAGTCACGGGCGTTGGTGTCATTGGCACTTAACTTTCTTTTCATACAAAAAGGAAAAAGAGCTGATTCATTTTAATTTATTTGAAGAATATTGGGATTGCAACCATTTTAATTGCGTTATAGAAAGATTTTCGACTGCGTTTCCCCCCCTCAAATATTAAAAACTGTTCTTCTCTTAAATGCTGAAACTCGTTTCTATTAGTTTTGCAAGAACATAAATACTTTTATTTTAAATGAACTATTCTAAAATTTATGTTCACAGTCTTATGTTCAGGGCCGACAAAAAGCCATGAGAGCCTATCCCATCTCTTGAGAAGTCTGACTTGCAAAATGAGAAGTACAAATTTGTAAAATTTTAAGGGTGATGAGATTAGAACCTGGTGACAAAACTGAAAAGAGCGGGGAGGGGGGGGATACTGCATGCCCAATTTTGATTCTCGAACGAAGTGGGTTTCGCATGAGAGCTTAAAAATACAGAAAATACCCGTAAAATGTTACTTAATGGAAATTGCTACGCATATCATCGCGTCAGAAGCAATTAAAGAGATAAATTACTGAAACTGATTGTCATAACCAATCTATAAATGCTTCAAGTACAACCATAAATTTTACGCTTCTATTCTAAACATCTAGCGTTTATATTTTTAAGTGGACATAGAAATTAATGACTGATATTAAATATAACTTATAAAGAAATTAACAGAAAAAAATTTTAAAACCTGTTTGTAACAAACACACACAAAAAAAAAATCTAATCAAATCTAAAGTTACACACATATTTGCATTAAAAGTACTTTTACGTTAATTTTGCGATAGTCAGTTTTAAATTTTAAACGTTTGCTAAGGAGAGCTGTTTTAAATTGTTAAACAGTCATTTATCGCTTCTTGATGATTAAAAAAAAAAAAAAGAAATATATTAAGCAGTCTCTGAAAAGTGTCTCTGTCATTTGATTTTCAAACATTCTTAAACGCTGGTTTACATTCAAGCCACACACAGTATTTTTTAAGAAGAAGGCGACCGATATATAGAGATATTTACGAATACAAAATAAATCTCCCATTTACATAAATATCTGCTTACCTACCAACTTCACAAATCAAATTTAGTGACTGAAATTACAAGCGTACTCAAAATCTTCAGATGGGATTTTTTCTACTTCTTTATTCGTTTAAAGGAGTAAAAATCCGTTCACCGCATTGCCCTCTCTCAGTAGCTTATGCTTTTTATGCATTCAAAATGCGTTATTCTTGGGAAGTGAAGTTGTTTTCCTAGATTCAGTTGGAGCGTTAACGCTTTTGATTAGGGTGAGCTTCGTGCAGAAACCAGTATTTTCTTTTGCAATAGCGTAGAAATCTGAGTAGTGCTCGACCATTTCTTTTTTTTTTCATTCAAAAACTATTTCTTACGTTACAGTGCTGACCAAATTATTAGACTAAGACTGTTTTAAAAGCAAATTCTTTATTGCTTACACAAAAATCGACACATTAACGAACATAATTGTCTAATATTTAGTATGCATTCCCTTGTTCTTAATGAGCATTTTAAGTCTTTTTGGCATACTTTTCACAAAGTTTACACCATTTCTTAACACTGTTTAAAAAAGAAGGTAAAAAATTGTTTATACTCACTATTATATATACTCACATACACATACTCACTAATTACCAGAAACTAACTTTAAATATAACAGAACACACTAATAAAAAGAACTAGTGAACTGTTTAAGCTGATTGAGGTTATGTTCCTGGTAGGTAGATAAACAAAGAACATAAACAAAGCAAACAGTGCTGCCACCTGCAAACATTAAATTATGCTAAAATAACGTAATAATCAGTGTATAGTACCCAGGTAGCATCAACTCATCGGGTTTTGCTCGGTCGATCATCGACTCCTCCTAAACTCATCGCGTAATGCACGCTGATATCGTTGCGATCAGAATCCTCGAACGGTTTTCGATGAGCTATTTTTTATCGGAAAACTATATCCTTACGATCAAATTTTCCGATGAAAATTTGCCGAGCTGCATTTCATCGGACAAAGAGATCGTAACGATCAAATTTTCCGATGAAAATTTGCCGAGCTACATTTCATCGGAAAAAGAGATCGTAACGATCAAATTTTCCGATGAAAATTTGCCGAACTGCATATCATCGGAAAAAGAGATCGTAACGATCAAATTTTCCGATGAAAATTTGCCGAGCTGCATTTCATCGGAAAAAAAGATCTTAAGGAGCAAATTTTCCGATGAAAATTTTCCAAGCGAAATTTTATCGAAAAACAAAGTCGTAACGATCAAATTTTCCGATTAAAATTTGCTGAGCTACATTTCATCGGAAAAAGAGATCGTAACGATCAAATTTTAGGATGAAAATTTGCCGAGTTACATTTCATCTTAAAAAAAGTAGGTCGTTTAAATTTTCCGATAAAAATTTTCCCAATCTAAATTTTTTGGAAATCTCCCAACTGTTAAACTAGGATAAGTTTTATTATTCGAATATCTGACTATTGATCAAACGTAAGGCTATACGAATCAACATTCAGGGTTGAGATTCGGAGGAAAAATGACTGAGACTTTGACTCCGAATCCGACTCCTGGATTTTGGAAGGGTTTACTCCGATTTACTGCAAAATCAATTCAACTTTAACTCCACGATTCCAGCCCCGATTACCTCACTGGAATTGCGAAAAAAATGAGACTTCGACTCTTGAATGATTTCTCTCTATCTCCAAAACAATTCCCCTCCGTTCAATTTGATTCCCAAAATTACCGACTCCGACTCGGTTTGCGGGCAAAATGATCGACTCTGACTCTTTACTAGCTGGCGCCACAAGTATATTCACTGAATAAATTTCTCACTTTTCGTTCAGGAATCTTTCGTGGCCTTGCCACCCGATAGATGGCGCCGCAAATGATTTTCCATTTAATACATTATTTTCCTCCTTGAAAAGAGCATTACTTATCTAGTGGTTAGCATATGAATCTCGTATTCCAGAGGTCTAGAGTTCGATTCCCGGCTAAAGCGACTTAGATTGAACTCAAGAATCACGTTCATCAAGAGTTGTTAAATTAGAAATTAAATAAACAAATTATTAAAAAGAATTAAAATATATTAAATAATTGACCCAAATGACGTCATCCGAAAATACTCCTCTTGAAATTTTTCAAGATGGCGGAAGGGTCACGTGATCATCCAAGATGGCGGACCCCCTTCACACTGTTAATTTTTTTTCCTCCTGCTTGTCCCTATATCGGAGTTGTTACTACTTCTCATCGTATTTAAATCCTAATTCATCGCCTCGGAATAGCACTGCTCGTATATTGCTCCAAATCTCATCGTATTTTCATCCAAAAGTCATCGCCTCGGAACAGCACTGCTCGTATATTGCTCCAAATCTCATCGTATTTTCATCCAAAATTCTTCGCCTTGGAACAGCACTGCTTGTATATTGCTTCAAATCTCATCGGTATAGGGAGCAAAATTCATCGGATTACGATGATCGGATTCTACTATTGCCGATGAGACATATTGGAGAAATTTCCGATGAAAACTCATCGGAATCCGATCATCAGCAGATCAAAGTTTGATCGGATTTCGATGAACGGCAGATGATCGACCGATGAGTTGATGCTGCTCGGGTATATACTGTACTTTAACAGTAAAATAAATAGTATTTTAGTAAAAATAGTGTACAAAATACAAAAAAAAAAAAAAAAAACCTCTTTAGTCTAATAATTTGGCCAGCACTGTACTTTATCTGCTTGAAGGTGAAACGAGTTCACTCTTTTAATTATTGCCGAAAACAATTATGATTGATAGTGTGACCAAAGTTATAAAAATCACTTTATTTAAAAAAAAGTGAAGATATTAGTTTTAAAGTTGAACTTAAAATGTTTTATGTAAGCAAAGCTCTGTGCATGCTCAGCAAAAATAGCATGCGGAACGCTTTTTTCAGTCGGTTTTTTTTCCAGTTTACACCGGATTTTTCCACCTCGTTTAAATTTTAATCAAAAGATTATTTCTACAAGCTTGTTTCTTACTAATAAGAATGAGATAAAATAAGTATATATTTTCTTTACTACAGCACTCAAAAGCTGCAGTTCATCTAAACAGCGTGATACTTAGATTAAATCTGAACTAGTAGTAGTCAATACATTTTTTTTTTTGGAACTTTGATAGAAGAAGTAGGCGGTATAACAGCTTCATAATGAGTTTTTACTATATCTTCTGAAATTCTTCCTCCCTCAGTAGTTAATTTAAATTTCATTTACTTATAATATATTTTTAAAACATTTTTATGTACCTTTTAGTGCTAAAATAGCTTAAAGAAATAGTTTTTAGGCTAATTTTTAATTGAAATACTTATTTATTTAATTTTTCTCATTAATTTATTTTTGAACTGAAATAAGTGCGCTAAAAATCGTACTTTTAAAACCCGAGACGCCCAAGAGTAACTTTTAAGTTATCTTCTTGGCGTATAATAACGTAAAAAAATATCTATAAAAGGATTAAAAATAATCATGCAAAATTTAATTATACTTCATCTTAATTTTAAATTGAAAAGCTATAAGTATTGTTTGAAAGTTTAAGATCAAATACTTTTCAATACCAAAATCTTTCGCTGCATACTATTAGATAAAAATATCTCAAGCACTTGTAACTCTTTTCCATAACAAATGAAAAAACAAATAAACTTTTATAAGAGACGTCAAACTCTTTTCAATAATTTAACCCTCTCTCTCGCTGAAACTTTAGTATCACATAAATAATTCATGACACTTTTCAGATCGCTGATGTCTGAATTTAAATCTTTGAATGCTGGAAAAAGAAACAAAGCACCAAGTCCTTAAATAATGCAATTGATCTTTGGCTTTTATGTTGTTCTGTTTTTAAAAACCAAATGTAAAACACTAACACACACATACCACATATGTTGATTTAAATGATTGATTTGAAAATCAGCAATAGGTTGAATAACTATTTTCGTTTTGCAACAAATTTTATGCTCATGAGGCTAATACAATGGAAAGAAAAATAACATTTTATGGCATTGTTTATTAAAAGTTGTATTTGATTTGCATAAAATGAGTCAAAAAATAAAATTAATTTTTAGATTATTAGTTTTCTTTAGTTAACTTTATATATATATATATATATATATATATATATATATATATATATATATATATATATATATATATATATATATATATATATATATATATATATATATATATATATATATATATATATATATATATATGTATGTGTGTGTGTGTGAATTTTTTAATTGGCAAGTGTGAATACTTTGCACGGGGCAACTTAGTAACTAACAATTGACCAACACTACGATTTTTACGAACGGAACAGTTATTTGAAAAGTTTGAATTATTTGAAACCAAAAAAATATTTCATCACTCTCCGTGAAAGGAACTCAAAAAGGAAAAGAAGGGGCGCGCACTGAAATTTTGGGGCTCGTCACAAATAGCTTTTCTGGGCCCCTTTTGTTATAGTTTAGCCCTGTAGTCAACCCCCTAGTTTTAAATATAAAAGCATTTTTTCATTTAATAATATGAAACAACCGACTACAAAAATCCAAACAAGCATCTTTTTGGGCAGTATAGACAGGCTATATACTCTTCTAACAATCACTTTAAACGTGACACATTTCAGTGCATTTTTTTTTTTTTCAAACCAAAATTTAAAATTAAAAAAAGAAAATCAGTATCCTAATGTAGTAGTATAAACAAAATAATAACAAAGTTAAATGTTTGAGAAAAGTAGTCTTTAGAGCATTTAAATGAAATTTATTTGTTCGCCAGTAGTTGTTTTTTTTTCATAGTATTTTTCTGACGCGGCAAAACCGCCAGAATAATATGTATTCATATGTTATTTTAAATATCCTTTAAAGTGTTATCAACATTTAAAAAAACCTAAAATAACAGAAAATCTATATTCATAAGCAAAGGAAATATTAAAAATAATAATAGTTCTAATAAAAAAATAATTACATCCGTTAAAGAAGAATAATAATGATATACTTCAATTATTATTGTTCTTGTAGTTGTTCTTAGTATTTCAATTATTATTGGTATTGTTGTTATTATTATTATTGTTATTGTTATTACTACTGTTATTATTATTGTTTTGTTATTGTTGATATTATTATAATTTTAATATTATTATTAGCGTTGTTTGTTGTTTTTTGGTTTTGTTATTATTATTATTATTAAATAAAGACAACAATTAAGAAAAAAGAATATTGCGCTTGCAATGTACAGTATGGAACCACTAAAATTTGTTGGACTAATACATACTGGTTTTGTAAATTTATTACAAAACCTATGCTGTGCTGAGATAAAAGTAAAACTATGCTACTAAACTTAGTAGAAATTACGAATAGGAGCCCATTAGCAAAAATTTATTCCTACTCTCGAGGCACAACAAAATTATTTCATGGAATGAACTCGAATTCCAAAGTCAACTAGCAAGCAACATTTTGCGTTGTTGTCTGCGAAATGACTCCCGCAACGTCAATTAGAAGCGGATGACCGCTGATGAAACAGAAGTCATCGAGGTACCACCTGATGACCATTCATCCCTAAGGACAAATTCTACTTCAGAATGATGTTAACCATTCCCGTTCTCTCATGCTTAGGAACATACGTGGGTTGATGACTTTTTTATTTGTTATTTTTAATGCTAAGTAATGCAGTTAACAAATAGGAATTTCAAAAATTAAAAATTACTCAGAAAAGTTGTTTTGGGGATTTTATTTAGTTAGATATTTTTTATTTCGTTCAACATATCCAAAGGTTTTTTTTTTTTTTTTTGAGACTGATTTTGCAAGTTATTGAAGTTTATACTACGGTCAAACCCGCTTATTGGTTGATTGGTTTTTTGTTTTGAATGTATTGGCGCAAGAGCCCCAATAGGCTATACTGCGCTTATTGGAATATCGGGTAAAAAATATCCCGCCTAATGTAATTAATTTTGAATATATCAACCTATTGTAATTTATCATTTTGATCCCAGATGATAAAATATCCCGCTTAGTAGAATACTTTTTCGAAGTAAATTGTATATTCCATTAATCGGACTCGATTATATGTAAGAAAAAATGTACAAAGAAAAAATCGCAAATTTAAACATGCAAAAAATACTCTGTAAAAAAATTAATAAAAAGCTGAAACTAAGAGTACGGATAATAGTTTGAATGGATTCAAGCAGCACGTTTCGCTATTATAATTCTCAGTTTGACTAGATACTAAATATTAAAATATTCTGTTCTTGCATATTTCTTAATTTATGCCTCAAAGCACAATTTTCAAAAATAAATCGTTTTCTTGATCAATATATATATATGCTTTGCATATTTTCCTTTTCTAATTCATCCTGATCTTTTTCATTTCCTTATTCCTCCAATAAACAAATCTGCAATTAGTTTACAAATATCATTTTCATTTTCAGATCTGGCAACGCATTCAAAACGCGTAAGTTGATGGAAAATCATTTCCGACACAATCAATGAATTAGGCATCAATCTTTCTAATGGATCATTTGCCTCATACTCACATCCTGTTTCACGGCAAAACAAACAAACAAAAAACAAAAAAAAAAAAACAGAAGTTAAAACTGGGTTGCATCGTTTACGAAATTTATGATTTTCTTGTTCCAAAAATCCTCTAAGCTTTGAAATCTCACGGAAAGGATGTGAGAAACCATGAATTATTTATGTGACACGAACTTTTTAAAACATAAAATAACATTTGACTATTGAAAATAAATGGTTGATATGCATAATTCAAGACTTCTTCCTTTTGAAAAAGGAACATTTAAATGCATTGCAAGTCTCAAACATGTTTTTCAGAAAAAAGAAAAACTAATAACTGTCCTATTGTTTTTGAAATATATTTACATTTTTAATTACGTGTAATGTTTGCTCCATTAAAAAAATCAATAACTAAATCGTTACAGTTATCTATTGCATTTATTGCCTACTGTAAAAGTGAGGTTAATTTTAAAACTATATTTTGTATTTGGTGACATTAGCAGAAAAGTTTTCTTGGCCTAAACGGGATAAGAAAATAAAAGTTATTATTATTTTTTTTTTGCAGGTTGCGTTTTACTTCAACGCGGTTTATTTTGTGCTCTTTGTTGTTTGCAATGCACTAAACATTTTTGCGTTAAACTTTTAACCTCTGTATTGAAAAAAAAAAGTTTAGTTTTTTCCAAGGTACTTTCCTTTTACTCAAGTACTTTTAGTTACAGGATACTACATACTTGCATTGAGTTTCCAAGTTTTAACTTATAATTTTAGCTGAATTATATGCTTATCTAGTTTTATCGGCTTCAACGCGCAGAAACGTGGTTTTGTGTCTTGTGTAAAAATAATAAAGAATTACTTATGAATATGCTTAGTGTTGCAAAAATTTAAAATTAGAATAGTTCTATTAAGGATTAGAAGTAAACCCTCGAATTATATTATTTTGGCTCTGGGAAACCGGCCTGATGTCCAATCCGTACCTTCAAATGGATCAGCTGGTAATAGTTACCAATGCATTGCATAAGGGTCCAGCAACATATGGGCTCTGACAAAGACCAACTAGCTAGAGTATTCTGAATCCTTTATGAAATTCTAAAGAAAGTTCGGTTAAATCGCTTATAGAAAAAAAAATAGATGCGGTACACCCAATAGAACTAGCAGGATTTCAAATTGACTTTAGTACCACTCATCATATTAGTACAATCGGAGAAACTATTGACGAAGTAATAAACTTCCTCTCTGCGTATCCTATCTGGACTATAAAAATGCTGTTGCCTCTGATTCATCACTTGCAGTTATACATGAGTAAGAAATTCCAGTATTGATTCCGGATAGATCCACATCATCGAAACAATCATAAAGAAGCAAACATAATCCTCATGCCAGAAATCGAGAACAAAATAACGTTTGCCTAGACAGCATTGGGAATAAATAGCATTATACTTAAAAGTGGCATCCTAATATGTTTGAAAGAAAAGTTTTTAATCAGTGTGCTGTCTTCCCTTACACATCAAAACTGACATGAAAGAGCAAAACTAACCAACGTTTCAAACATTCTGGTATCCATCCAAAGAGATTAAAAGCGAAACTCTTGGATTAAGGAACACGCCAAATATATTATATTAGTAGTAATATTAAAGAAATGGCATTGAACTAGGCTGAGCATCTTCTAGAGAAAAGGATAATCGATGAACGAGTAAAATATGACATCGGAAGATAAGAAAAACCTATAAAGTGCCAACAGTGTCACTGAAGGGATGATACAGTAAAGTTTTTCAAAGTGAAATAGAGAAGAATTAGAGAAAATAGCGCTGCTTGGCAACATTTAGGGAAGGTCCTTCATCGTTCTGTGGATTGATAAACTAGGATGATGATAATATATACAATGTGTTCAATAAGTTAAGATTGTTGCTATAGAATTGGCATGATTAGTGTTGTCTTCATAAAACAATCAGAATGAGTTGCTAAGACTCAAGTCCTGAATCGCGGAATAAGTAGCGACATGTTCAACATCTTGGGGCTAAACAATGCTTTCTTCCTATGTCTACTATAGGTAAGTAGCGTGTTTTGCATCTTGATCTTTGCGAGTGTGGCTGCTTAACAAATCTATGTTAATCCACAATTAAGAAGCACCACAATTAAGAAGCAAAACGCGCAACTTTACTATAACGGACATTGTAAGAAAGCGGTGTTTAGCACCAAGATAGCGGACGTGTCGCGAAATAAGATGCAATCTAAAGCTTAAGTTAAGACCTTCCTTTATCCCTATACCAAGTTTTAAGTTAGCAATTTGCGTGGTAATATCAAAGTGATCTCGGTTTAGGGTTTCAAAAAAAAAAAAAAAAAAAAATGAACATCGTGTACGGAGTAAGTCTTATTTTCAAGATGCCACAAAGATTCCAGAAACGTTCCAAGGGTAAAATATCACTTGGAGCGGGTCTGTTTTTTGCAAACGATTTTGTTGGTGCAACCCTTTTGCGGAGGGTAGATTGTTGATTTGGGACTTTTAAATCATCGAATACTCATGGGTCTGTAGAGTAATATAACTAATTTAAATACCAAACCAATCCTGGGCAATTTATAAGGAATGACTTGAAGACATTTGTGTTTTACAAATGTTTGACTTCATATGCGTTTGATTAAGCCTCAAAGTCTATTGAAAATAATGGTGTCTTTGCTTAACCACGCACTCTACTCGTCTGATTTGAGTACTCCTGACTACTTCTTGTTTTCGAAACAATACTTGTTTTGAAAAGGGAGCATTATTTGTCAATAGAACATATATCAGAATCTGTGAAGAAGAAATTAAACAGTATTTTATTTTAAAAAAATATTTGTAAAAGACATGAGAAAGCTGAAAGATCGTGCAAGCATGCATATAAGTTCTAATATAGGTTGTTTTTATTTAGCAACTTTATTGAAAAGAAAGTTTAGCTTTTTTTGCGTTCTGTATAGTTTATTACCTTAAAATTTATTAGATGCAGTGTGTATATATATTTGGACTATCTATGAACCCACTCTGAAGGAAATTAAATGTTCATTGTTTTACAAATAAACAAAATTCAGAAATATATTTTAAATAAGCATCAAATAAACAAGATATAAGTAGATTTAACATATAATTCCACGTTTTCCATTAAAAACGTCTAAATAAGGGACAAAAATAGCTTTTTGACTCTTTTGCGCTACGCAGATAATACAAAAAAGAAGTAGTAGGTTAAGATTTTTACATAGTAAAGTATTACTTAACGAGAAGGCATAACTTTGCAAATAAGCAGATAAAATTGCCCAATTCTCTCAAGTATAACCTTCTAGATTATCCGCCTTATCAATTCTCACATACTATACATAATTATTTGGGTTTAAAAATACTCGAATTCACTAGAGAGTATTTTGATGCATAAAACGTCATTAAGCTTTTATAGGAATAAAAACAATGTAACTTAAAAAATTCCAAACTATGCTCCTTGCTTTTTAGAATATTCAATAAAAGTTTGTTTCTCTTTTCACTCAAAGGAGAAAAAAATCTTTACACGTATAATGTTGCAAGTACGTCTTCTAATTAAGGAATCTAAGATCGGTATTTTTCACTGGTGCAGACATAATTCTATTTTTCTCAGGGTCTTTGCAAATCTTTTGTCGTTAAAAGGAAACAATTGGGTAAGCTCTGAATAAGTATTTCTTTTGATGTAATGATCATTATTTTCAATCCTGAGGGCGTCACTTGAATAAGAGCGGAAATACTTGTTAATGAATGCGTATTCCTTGGATAATATTATAATCCGTCTTCTTCGAAATACATATATTTATCCGGTTAAAAAGTGCTGTTTTATAAAAAGAAATATGTTAGTTATATAATTTATTTATTTTTTATCGTCTCCTAGTATTATTTTTGGCTTAGGAAAAACGTTCCAGAAACTTCATACTCGTAACAGCATTTTTCTTTTAATGAATAAAAAAAAAAAAAAATTAGAAAAAAGAAAATAAAAACACCTTAAAAATTGACATCATTTTTAGGGTATAAGCTTGGGCCTTTTTTTCCAGGCATACTTTCGTTTTTTAGATTTAAAAGTAGCTTTTCGATTTCAAAATGTTTAAATTAAAAAAACAACGATTAAATCAAACATCTGGTCTCACGACAGGCGTATTACACATAAAAGATTTAACCCAAAAAAAATTAAAAAATTTGACCCCTTTGAGCACAAGTTTATTTCAGAAAAACTGGCAAAAATTTAACTTTTTTTTTGCCAGAAAATAAATTTATAGGCATTGTGTAAGTATTTTTTGAGCAATCACGATTGCTTATTGTTTTCATTTGACTGTTTTTGATGTCCTATCATTTTTCCCACCGCCACCCTCCACAGCATCACCGTCGACCGGGTCCTCACGATGCTACACCTCTAGCGAAAATCGTCTCCAGGTTTCGTCAATATCCTACACTTACACGCATACATACACGCACCTACACACATATACATATATTCACCTACACGCACATACACAAACACATATACACACAAACACTCACATACACACAACTACCCACACATTCATGCCTGCACACAGACACAAACACATATGCCTACACACACATACAAACAACTAACCACACACTCATGCCTGCACACAGACACAAACACACATGCCTACACATACACACATACCCTCCACACACAAACACACACGCTTACATATACACACACACTCGTGATTGCGAAAAACATAATTTGAATTCAAGATGACAAAATTCAAATTTTTTTTTTTTTTTTTTTTTTTTTTTTTTTTTGCAATTTTAGTTGCGTAGGAAGGAGAGGGGTTAGGGAGCAGGGGGAAGAATACTTATTTTTTGAAAAAATGGTATACAATAAAGTGCAAACGATTTGTTTACATAGTTTGAATTTGGAAATTTTGGAATGAAATGAAATCATATTGTCACACTTAAAACCATAAAAATGGCTAAAACTTCATGGACAGGGATATATTAATTTTTACACACCAAGCAATTGCTTTACAGTAGAATTTCTCACAATCTTATGGCTAATCATCCTAATGCAAGGCTGGGCTTTTACAAAAAAAAAAAATGCATAAGTACTAGTGACCAAAAATAATTTTTCTTTCTGTTTACAATTGCCAGGAGGTATGAAAAAATACGATTTTCTAACATTAACTTTCACTGATACCGAGTTAAAAATGCATTTTTTTAGTTGCTTTCCTTGGGGCAAAGGAAAAAGAAAACCACACTGCAAAAATTAGAGCCCATGCACGAGAACGATGGGAGGGATCTTTCCATGGCCACACAGTGTCATCGTGGATAAATAACAGTGTCAGCGATCTCTTATCCATTGATAAGAGACCGTTGTTGGCGTTTTGTCAGATTCGACACCAAGCAAGCAGTTCCAGTTATAAGGTGATTAGGGGGTTGCCAGATAGGCTTTTTTTTCGCCTGGCTTGAAAAGAATCATCTGTCTTCGTGGCTTTTTTTTTTTTTTTTTTTGCTTCATTTGATTTACAGGAAAAAAGCGGCTTTTCAATCATTTTTTTCGAGACTGTAATTAAATAGCTTACGCTGAACAAATATTACAAAGTATAAGTAATAATTTGAAGACAGTTGGATACATTACAGCTGCTTGGGCATTTCCTTAGGTCACCGCAAAGGCTTGTAATAAGCTCTATCTATTTTCACTAGAACGAATCAAAGACGAGCATTTTTAAAAAGTAATGATCCATACTATAAGCAGATGTACATAAATTACTTAGGTAGCTGTAGGATAACGTTTTAAAATAATACAGACAATATGCAAGTTTGATATTTACACTCATGTATATGAAGATTGCAACACCACGAAGAACTTTCGCGAGTGAGCTGAAAATTGAAGAAATTGTAAAGTAATGCATGATATGCAAATGACTAGAATTGCAGACCGGTAGCGCATGCGTATGCTGAGCAGCGCCCTCTAAACGGCCGATCGAACCGAATATAAATAGACGGCTGTAGCCAGGTGTGTATGATTATCGGCGGTTATATGCCAGAGTAAACGTTAACTGAATCTTTACTATGCATCTTCGACGAAAGAAAACGAAATTTGAGTAGATTTCGGAGTTTGAACGGGGCAGAATCGTTGGTCTTCGGGAAGCTGGATTGTCTTATCGTGCAGTAGCCGCTCGTGTGCAGAGTAACAGCAGCACAATCATGCGTGTTTGAAAGCAGTGGACGGACGAGGGTCGGACGACTCGAAAACCCGGGATCGGACCCCGAAAGTTGACGACAGCTCGCGATGACAGACACCTGGTGCGTATGGCACTGACGGACCGCACAGCTTCTTCTTGACAATTGGCAGCACAGTGGTCAACAGCTACAGATGTTTCATTGTGTGCTTCATCAATTCGGAGACGTGTGATGTAGTTTGCGCTACGCGCAAGGATTCCTTTATGCAGGATTCCTCTCACGCAAAACCATCGCCGCCTTCGGCTACAATGGGCCAACGTGCATACTAGCTGGCGTGCTGATTGGCAACAGGGCGTCTTTTCTGACGAATCCCGCTTCAATTTGTGGCACAACGATGGCCGAATTTCGTGTCAGGCGCTATGCCGGTGAATGGCGCATTTGGAGTGCATTATCGAACGCCAGAGTGGACGAACACCCAAAGTTATGGTCTGGGGTGTAATAACATATCATGGACGATCACAATTGCTACGAATTGTGGGCAATTTGAACAGTACCCGATACATAAACGAAGTTTTACAGCCCCAAGCTATTCTTTTCCTGCAAGGATTGCCAGGGGCTGTATTCCAGCAGGATAATATCCGTCCACATGTCGCCAGGACTGTCAAATCCTACCTTGATTCGCAGCAGGTAGAGCTTCTTCATTGGCCTGCATATTCCCCGGATATGTCACCGATTGAACATGTGTGAGATTTCGTTGGGCGGCGTCTCGCTCGTGATCCTCGTCCTGTTGCTTGGACAGACAAACTTTGGTTGCGCATACACACAATATGGAATACTCTTCCGCTGGCAGATATTCAAACTTTGTTTCACTCTATGCCAAGCCGTGTATCAGCTCTTATTGTGGCGTGTGATGGCCACACGAAATACTAATTTCAATCTCTTTTTATTGTCTGTTCGGTTTGAAAATGTAATAATTTATTTGTACCATTACCACCCAACTGTGTATTAAATTTCATTCAACTATGATGCTTCCTTCATGGTGTTGGAATTTTCACAAACAAGAGTGTTTAATTAAAGTCATACAGTCGTGCATGTGAAACTTAGTTTGAATTTAAAATCTTTCTAAATTAAAAGCAAACACGCTAAAACCTAAATCAAAAGAAAGCAATTACCATTTTACTTTAATTAAAAGAGGTGCTGCATTAGCAAGTTTTCGATGAAACTCCACTTAAATTTAAAAGCGTATTTTGCAATCAGCCAACATCCCAAAGTTAGCACACACAATTCAGCAAATTAATTTAATTGCAGTGTAGCTTGATTCTTTGAGTGAATATTTAAGTTTCCCGCTGTTTTATCGGTACAGCTTTCAGATCATACGGTTTTAGCGAATGCTTGCTAAATAAACCAAGAGCCTTCAAGGATTAAATTTAAATGTGTATGGAATATTCATTATTAGCAGTTTTCCATAAAATCGTCCATTCTTAGCCTACTTTCGTAGTAAAGTCAGAGAAAGAAGAAAAAAGCATGAAAAAAGCCTTAATGCATCTTGAAAATATTACAAAAAAAAAAAGAAAGTTAATAATAATAATAATAAAAAAATAATAATAAAATAAATATTGAAAAAATAAAAATTGGAAAGTAGGGTATTGAGATGGGGGAAAACGTTTGTCGGTCTGTCTGCCTGTCCTCGCCCCCCCCCCTCCTAATAACTTTTGAGCGAAGAATGTGAATCCAAGATTTTTTTTTTTCGTTCGAAAGATATCGGCGAAGAAACCTCATTCCTGTATTTCACTTTTTGATTTGAACTATTTTTTGTTCAATTTTGAACAGTTCAAATCCCTTAACATTAGCGCCTACGGAAAAACTGAAAGTCAATGTATGTAGATTCCGAATTTGAAGGCGGACTTATTTTAAACAAATTATGTTGGAAATAGCTCTTGACGACAAACTCCAGACTCCAACCCGATAATTTAGGGGCACCTAACTCCGACTTCGACTCCTGTGCCTGACAATTAGTCGGACTCCGACTCGCCGATTTCGACTCTGATTCGTATCTTTCGCAAAAATTTATACACGGCGGAGAAATGACTCACTCAGATTCATCGACTCCGACTCCTTTATTTCAAAATGAGATTGACTCCGATTCCGCAGACATGGTGAAATAATTAAAGTTAACATGACTTGTTTTTATTTTCACTCTATATTTTTAATTTAGGTATTCAGTTTTCGGCGGATAAAGTCGAAGTCATTTGTTTCTACATAAAATGAGTAGACGATTTTTTTTTTTTTTTGTCATTGAAAATTATTTCTTTAATTTGACATTTTTTTTTTTTTTTTGATAAGTGCATTAATTTATTTAAAAAAATTATTTCTGGCGAGAGGGAAAAAGAAACGATTGATTCTTTTTTGATATGATTTTATTTATTTTAATAAATTTATTAATTTTAATTATTATATTTTCGTTTTGAAAGCGAAGATTTTTTTTAAATAAAAAAAATGTATTAGCTGCTTTGTTTAAAAGGTGCTGGTATTTTATTTGTTCATTTATTTGTTTATTTTTTTTTACGCATCTATTTTTTTAGATGAGTGAGGCATACTTTATTCCTAGAAATCAGCTTAAAATATGAAAAAAAAAATGTTTGAAACATTTTGTGATTTTAGCTATTTTTGAGAATATTGATCAGGTACAAGAAAGCAGTATGGGTACACGGGGAAAGTAAGCTCGTTTGGTTAGTTCTAGACGGAACTTCTTGTTAAAACTTTTTTTTGTGTGTGTGTGTGTGAAATTACTGTATTAGTAATCACGTCTGAGTTTAAATTATGTTAGAAAAAAATATTTTTCATATCAAAATTCGAGAAGGATTTAAATTAAATTTTAGAGGAAAGCAACTCTAGTCAGACCAGTGTGTAAAACATGGTGATACATAGTTAATCCGCGAATGTAAATAGTCTTCAGTAAAATGAAATTTTTTATACTGCCAGCGTAAATTCTATTTTTTTCCTCCTTTGCTTGCTTTTAATTGTAATTGTAGTAAAGTTTGTTGTCTTAGTTTTTTAAGTTACTTTATACATAATGTAATGTACAGCTAACGCCAAAATTAAAAAAAAAATGAATATTTCTGAACCTTGGTGAGATAAATGTGATGCATTTGAAACACCAACTCGTTCACAATCGGACATTTTTAACCTTGATGATCTAAATGAGTTTCATCTAACTTCACTGTATCGTTCTAAGTTTCAAAATCAGTATAAAGCTGAGATATTCATGCGGAATTACAATCAACTCAAGAAATTCGCTTACTGTAGCGTTTAAACATTTTTTTTTCAGCCATGCAGTAATACTTAGAAAAAAAAAATAAAAATAATATTCTTCACTTCAACTGTGGAACTTATGATCTGTGAAACTGAGAAACCAACTCAACACTTCATTTAATGCTTTGGCACATTTCCAGCACAGTTGAAACTGAGGCTGAAAACTTGTGCTACAGAGGTCATTCGAATTGAATGCTGGTCAGAAAATAACGTTTATTGCCATAATGTTGTAAAATTTGACTTACGGTAATCTCAGACTCTGAATGGGTTAGTGTATTTTTTTCGGTATTTTGTAAGTAAGCCGGATTATATAATACAGTCGGAAACGTTCTTCACTTTTTGGAAATCATAATTATCCTTTCTCTGCTTAGTTATGAAATGAGAGCGTTGTCTGTTTTACTCCTTACAACAAAGTAATGGAAGTAGTTTATTTACGAAATATTTTTTTTATTCCGCTTCAACTTCAGTTTTCTTTTAATTAACGTTGATACGTCCGTACGTAATTTACAGGTCATTAAGCATTTTTTAACCAGGTAGTATTCGCGTTCTAAACAACAAATAAAAGTTCGCGCGGGTAACCTGTATGACCCCATCGATTAAGTTTTGCTTAACGCGATTTATGCATGAACGTTTTAACGAAAGTTTATCGTTAATTTGTGAAGTAGATATTTTTATATGCAAGTAACACTGTAAGATACTTTATTTTGATTACTACAACAAGTTCTTAGAAAAACTTACTCTATTTCAAAAATAAGGAATGAAAAAAAAAAAAAAAAAACTCTGAAAACCACTAAAAGCATGTCTCCATATTACATTTCAATGCATTTATCACATACTAAATTGGAGTCAATTTAAATTAAAGTGTTCAAATTGAACGCAAGATGTTTTGATTTTTCTGATTTGGTCATTAGTTGCATTTGACTTTCAGTGGAAGATGACATTTCAAAGAATGAATGCGATTTCTCAACAAATGTAAAACACCAACTGCTAGCTTCTGCTCTTAAAAGAAAAAGCTTAGAAATTAAGCTACTAAATATCTAGTTAATATCAGTTGAGTTGCCTAATCGAAATCTGAAAGTTTAAAGCGACTGGGCTGACTTGGGACTTTGCGCCAGCTCTCTCGGGTTAATGAAATGATAAATACATTCCAGACATTGTAGTCCAAAATGCATTTTTGTTAGGTCATAAACGTCCGCGATCCTAAAAGTATTATCAAATGCAATTTAACTTCTAAATTATCTTAAAACACCCACTAGAGAGATTTCAAAACTATGACATTTTAAAAAGCCAATGCAAGCTAAAAGTTTAAATACATAAACTACCACTTGAGAGCCCTAAAAATTAAAAAAAAAGCGGTTATTGGAAAACCAATTGAAGAAATACATATATTTGATAAGTTTTATAACTGTACGATGAAAAATATGAGACGTCGTTCAATATTCATCTAATGACTACTGTAAGTATACTAACGATTCTGCACGCAACAAAAATATTTCCCAGTGCCTCACGTACTCAAAATAGTTTACTCTCTGTCGTTCTAAATTGAGATGTCACTAGAAATCACAAACACGTTCATATTAATGTAGCTTTTGCCCTCCTCTAGAGAATTGCGTTAATTCGAAAGCAGCAAAATGCGAAAATACACGCAAGGCAAGGCAAGACTTGTTAATGCAAATTACCATACTGCTGTTGTAAAAAAGATCACAATGTCAAACCATTTCTTTATAGCCCAATCCGCCATTTTAAGGTGCATAAGCGAGTAACAGAAATAATATGTTTAAATTTAGATTAAAAATGTAGATCTACATTGTCCCGTACGTGACGGTTCATACATTTCGTTAAAAAGTAATAATTTTGAAGGGAAATGACGATTTTTTTGCAGAAGATTTCACGTATAAGTTTGCAATTTGTTGAGCAGAAAAAGTTTGTTCATTAATATTTTAAAGTAGTATTCTTAATCACATATATGAGGCGTCACGTATGAGACAAAAAAACCCGTTTTCCGTGGAATGCCTCAGAGGGTTTTCATACTTCAATACATAGCTTGCTGTGTGTTATATCAATGTAAACGTATTTAAAATATGGAAATGTATTAAAAGCTTGTCACGTAAAGGTTTTGAAGTTAAAGTTTCTAAGTCGGTATCACATTTCTGTAATATAATTCTGGTTTTGTTTAATTTATCTAACTTACAATCATAGTTTCAGATTTTGTTTTGTTTTAAGGTTGCCTGAAATGTCTCAACAATAGCTTTTTTTTAACCTATTTTGTGTTTTGAATCTTCTTTTCGAAATTAACAGAATGCTCTTAATGCACTGTTGTTTATTTAATTATAGTTTTGCTTCTTTGATTTTCATTTTAATCACTCAGTATGTTCCTACTGGTTGTCTTATTGACTTGAATGGTTCTCGCCTTTATATGTTGATAAGAATCAGTTTTTAAAAGTTTTTTTGAAGACAATGTAATCATTTGCCACATCTTCTCTGGTAAGTGTTACTTACAGTCGGAATGTCATAAGTCTAACCACATTGAAAAAAAGAAAAAAAAAACTCTATTAAACCCAGAACACAGTAATGAAAATACTACACCTGACGTTTTCTGTTGTTCATCTACAAGTATAAAACTATAACTATTTCATTTAATGTATTGCCCATTTGCATAGTGAACAGGGATTATTGGAAAAATCCAAACTAAATCTCAAACTAAGATTGTATAGTCAAAGTATTTCTATGTTTGACATGTTGTTCATCGAAGGCTAAAAAATTTTGTTTGAAAATAACCTTAAAGTTATACGTGAGACAACAAAAAAAATTTAAAAATGCTAAATACAAATATTTCCATTCCACCAAAAAAAAATTAAAAAAAAGTAAATAAATAATAATAATAGCAATCCTTTTAAAAATCTTACGTTGATTTTGCATTGAAATCACAATTAAATATTGGATTTATTTATTTATTTATTTATTTTGCGTCTTAAATAAAATTTCTATTTAAGCCCATCTCGTTAAATAATGTATTTAACATTCAATAGATTTCTTTATTTTCTGTTTCGAGATCATTTTTTTTCTTCCAAAGACTGGTACGTCTAAAAATGAAAAGCTTCGTCAAAGATTTAAGTTGTTTATTTTCATTTCCTTAAAAAAAAAAAAAAAAAAAAAAAAAAAAAACAGTTTTGCCTAAAGACATTTTTTTATTTTATGAGTATGGTAATGCAGGGCACAAAACTGTTATCGCAAAAACTATGTCATATATTTGTAGCAAAATCGGGCAGTTTCTTTGATATAAATGACAGCTAACAGCATTCGCTTTCTGAATGCTCTTACGTATCAGATTTGGGCATCTTTTAAGAAATCTCCTGAGATACTTTGTTACTGTTTTGAAGGAAGATTTTGCCAGTTGTATAATTAAACCTTGTTCATTTCTTGTCATGCTTAAAGAAAGGAAAACATATTCGAAAAATCAAAAGATTCTTCCTTTCAAGCTTTTTATTAAATTTTTTTCTGCTAACATTATTAATGCATGTGAGGTACAGAGCCGATGTCTATTCCTTAATGGTTTATATGCTATGCGGAGTCTTTTGTAACAGAATAACAATCACAAAAGAGAAAATAGCCTTGTTGTTAAAAAAAAGGTTTAAATATTTATTTGAATCGAAGTTATACATTGAATATGAAATTAAAAATGACGTAAAGGTAGTCATTTTGAGCAAAATATTTAACAAAATTTATTATAAACAACAGCATCTTAACACATATTACAATTGTTTTAACATATCTTTATTTTTATGCGTATTACTTACGAAATATTTGCTAATTTCTTATGAAACAATGTGCACAAAATAGGTGTAGAAGCAGTTCTTTCACTATGTTCTTAGTGCCTTAACTGTCCCAGTTGACATAAAATCCTTTTTTTTTACTTATCAGATCACCATGGTGAGATAAAACGAATATAGCGTATGTACTAAAAAAGCACCAATGTTAAACCTGAGACCCATGAGCTTCTTGCAGTCGACCAAACTTTTTAATCCACTCGATGAAAGTTAGCATAATCTTTGAATTGCCTCATAGTAAAAATTCCGTTCATAAAGAAATTTCGTAACTTCCTTTTCCTTTATTTAGCTTTTTATTATTACAATGCTAATAAGTAAAATATGTTTTCCTCGGGATTTAACATCAATTAAATTTTCAAGCAAATTTGCAATGATTATTTTTTTAATCTTAAAAAAATCTTAGAAAACAGCTAATAATGATAGTTTTAAGTTATAACTATTTTTTTATAATTATGAATCGAATAAGAGTTATAAAAGAGACGAACATAAAAAAAATCCTCTCGCCTGTCATAAAACTTACAATTCACTCTGAAAACAGGAACAACGGATTTTCGTTAAGCACTTAGGCATCAATCTGAAATTTGTTATAAGTTGTGATCAATACGTAAAACGTTTTACAGATTAAATGTTTTGCAATCAAGTATCGTTTGCGATATAGATATTAATGCAAAAATAAACTGTCAATGATTTGTTTAATTACTAAGGATATGAATTCGGATTTTATCATTTAACCTCAATTTTTCCTTATATGCTTATAAAGGTCAATTTTGAAAATACGTGACGTTTTTAAGTTCAGTAGTAATTGCCGCGATATAAATATTTAAATTTACGTCCACAAATTAAGAAAATTTTAAATTCTAAAATTTTAATCTTAAAATAGCCTACTCTTTCAATTGGTTTTGATTTTTTTTGTACGAGTATAAAATCCTGGCAAATAAATAAATAAATAAATGTTTACATGAGGATGGCAATTAAAATCCTGACATGCAAACTTCTAGCCGCAATCTGCCGAATATTCGGTATTCAGCCAAATGCATAGCAGAACCAATGCAAGAAAATTGCATGCCAAGTTTTTAACTGCCAACCAAAGGTAAGGACTTTTTTTTTTTTTTTGGCCGGCACACTCCGTTACCCCACTAAATACCTGATATTTCGAAATACCTTCTGTCCCTCTGCAGTAAAACTTCAATTTCTGAACGTGTTGCAGCTTTCAGAGAAGGGGGGTGGGAGGGTATCAATCTGAGTTTGAACTTTTCTTTTATGTATAAAGCAGTCAAAAATGACAAAACATTGATTGTGAGAATATTCATGTTTCTTTAGTTTCATCTATCAGATCCCGCATGTATATTTTAAAGTGTTTCTTATCTATTGAAAAATTTGGTCACTAAACATGTTACCACAAATTAATTTTGAGAAATTACGTTTATCTTTCAAATGGAAGCAGAGAAGGGTTATTCTCTAATAATTTCTTTTCTTTTATAATACAGGTTTCAAGTCGTTTCTCACGCAATTTAACTTTCATTTCTCTCTTCCCCTAGTTTCCAAGTTAAAGGTGCTTCATTCATATGCTTCCAATATGCGTAATATTTAGTAAACGTAAACCCCTTGGACTATTTAATGGCATATAAATTTGAATACATATTAAATGTTATAACTATAAGGATTATCTATTAATGAGGGTTACTATTATAAACTGACATCTGCAACATTTAAGTAACATTTAATAAAAATATCAATGACATGTATTCCTTCATTTATTTTACGAGTAACGTATATAACTAGTAATTGGTCCATTTGTTGTTAGCAACGTTACATGCATTATGAAAATCTAGGATTTAAACATATAGAATGCTAAATTACATTAAAGAATAAATGTCTAAGTTTGCCTTTATCGTTTCCTTTAAATTTATTAGGCATCAATTTCAGCTACTTCCCACAGTTCAAAGCTAAGTTGGTACTATTAACGCTCACTTAATTTCAAATACATTCATACTCGCCGTGTATGTAAATATCCAAACGCACGGAACGCTTTTGCTCCATGCATGCAATTCAAGTGCCGTCAATGAAATTGAGACATTATTAGACACTGGAAGCTGGTTTTCATTAAAAGAACTTTTGTGTTGCACAAAATGCGCTGCACTGAAGCAATAGAATGTGGAGTAATCACGCAAGGAAAAACATGACAAAAAGTATATCGGTTTCTAAATTGGCTTGGCGGAAAGTATTGTTCATACAAAGCAAGCTTTTCTTGCTTAAGACGCCATTTTGGCTTTTGTGCAGGTACTAGAGAAAAACGGACTATACTTTGCTGTGCTATAGGTCGGTCCTTTGTTTAATCAGCTGCGGGGTGTCGATTCTTTACCCCTAAAATTCAAAAACCTAATGTCATTTGTGCAGGAAATTTATGTACCTTTTTCCTATGATCTTCATTGAGCATGTACCTCTACTTTTGGTAAACTATAAAATGACGGGACTGCCGCGCTCTATTGTATTAGAATCTCTCATTTTCATGCTTTCCTTCTCGGCCATCATAATGTCTTTTTACATGAAATACATCTTTCTGACAACAAAATATTTTCAATCCTAAAAGGAGATGCAAAAAAAATAAATTAGATAAACTATTTATTTGAACAACCACGAAGTGATTTTTACCCTTACTTGACCAAAGTTGATGTTTCTTTGATTTTTCATATTACCAATGCGACGAGAATACGAATAGCTCGTGGTTTTTTAATATTTATGAAGAGAGACTTATGTTGCAAATCTTTAGTGATCCATCAATGCTTAGCTCAAGCAAATTTCACATTAAAAAGTTTTTTTCTGTATGTAAAGTAACGTTTTTTCAGAAAAAAACACCTATAGATGAACCTAAAAAGCAAAATAAAATGTAAGTATTAAATTCCCAGATTAATAATTACCATCATTTAAGATTAAAAAGAGATTAAAATACCACAAGTATTAATTTATTTTTTTTAATGAAGCAGACTTTTCGCGAAACATTTGAATTTTCAATACTGCCTATGAAAAATCGGTTAAAAATGCTTTTACGTACTTAATAAAACAATATGACACTAATAGAAAACATTATACGCGTGGTAGGTATCATGCGTGAAATGAGAATCTGGAAGTAAAATACAAAATAAATAAATAAATAAATAAAATTGATAAGATTAATGTATAAATAAAATAAGTTTTTTTTTAAATCTCAAAGCTATAAATTTTTATGCAAAACTTCACAAATGTTTTGCAATTGGCGGAACCCTAATATTAGTCCACATTAGGGACAAACAAGTAATTGTTATTTTATAACCATTTTATTTCAGTTCTACAAATCACAAGGCTCCTGTTAAGAAATACATGAAGCATTCTACCATTAGCATATTGTATTCTTCGCCAATTCAGGATATTAAAACAACTAATAAATGCAAATTAACAAATAGCTCTGACCAGATTTTTTTTTTTACTTTGCTCATTTTAATTTATTTTTCCATACTCATTTTATTTTTTATAAAATTGAATCAAGCAACTGTTAAGAAACTGTGATATATTGTGGTTAAATGCATAAAAATGCTCTAAACTCATAGTCAATAACGTTTTGATACGCTTAATACATCAGTCTTTAGAAAAACACACAAAGTGTTTTAAACGTTGAATGTTTCGCTTAATCCCCCATTAAAATCCAAAATCCATCCTTAGTCAAGTAGTGTATAAAACGCACAAATTTAAGTCCATTAAACTTTGTAAATGTTAACGTGAAAACTTAACAACTCTTCCTTAAAAGACAACAATAAATTTTACATAGACATACAATACGATGTGCAACAATTCAATATTGATTAAATAATGGTATGGGTTTCATTTCTCAGCTCTAATGCACCTAATGTCGTTAAGCTGTTCCTCGAGTACAACTAAAGATAGTACTTTATATGTATTACTCCTTCTATACTAAATATGTTATATACCCATATATAACAATGCAGAGTATATAGCTCGGGATAAAAATCTCAACGACGCCATAAACGTAGATATAAATCAGAACCCCTTGTGTTTTATGACGTCGGTATAAAACATAGAAGAAAGCGGGTTTTTCATTCTGGGGTAGTAGGGGAATTGCGAGGGCTATACGCACCAACCATGATGCCAAGATAGGCCTAATCTATCTATTTGTTATTTTTTACCATGGGCCTTCAAAAGGAATAATAATACTGAACGTGACATAAAAATTTTAATGTTTTTGCCCGCCGTCATAAATCTTATTGCTTTACTTTATTTGTATCAAAGATTAGGCTCCAATGGGTTTAAGTGTCGTTCATTTTAAGTGCAATGAAGTTATTTACTTTTCTAATGCCAAGTTTTGGGTTTAAACAGTAAACAAACTTTTTTTATTCGTGGTAGATCATTTATGTAGTACTGTCAAGAAATGGTAGAAAAAAAATGTTAGTTGTAATCTTTAGTGAGTTTGATTAGGATTTTAGCTTCTGAAAAAGTCAACTACGAGCACACACATGACAAGTGCTAATACTGGTACTTGCACTTTAAAGAAATGTATTAGTTCTGTACCTCAGGGTTAGACTACTGTAAGACCAAAAATGACAAATTATATGTTAAAGCTACATTATATGTAGAACCTTATTCTGCATTGGCCCACATCAACGTAATATATATTTAAAAAAAAAAGAAAGAAAACTTGGTACATTTCGCCAGTGTTGTTTTACTAGTCCTAATCTTTTTATGCCCCGGGAAAAAAATACATTTTCCTGTAAAGTACTGACAATGTGACACGTTAATCTGGTTTTAAGGTATATATTTAATATTATATGTTTTTTAATTGAAAGCATTTTTTTCTCTTGAATTTATTTTCATGATTTTTTTTCAGATTTTCAATATATTTTGATAACTTAAAGATTTTGTCGTGTCCACATTTGTGCGTGAAAAATTGCTAATATACGCTATATACGATTATTTTTCATGAAATGATTCTTCATAAAATCGCTGTAACTAAAAAAGGTAATTGGCAACAATTCAGCACATTATTTGTCCCCGAAATTTTATCTATATACAAAAAAGGCTACTTCTGTATGTAAGAATGTGTTGGGTAAACTTCAAAACTACTGGACAGATTTTAACAATTCACCACTGATAGCTAAATTATCAGGAAGCAACGTATGCTGTAATTTATCTCTAAAAAACTTAGTTTAAAAAAGTTATGATGGAAAACAGTAACCATCATGTAAATCCCCCATTAAATGATTAAATGCAAAACTCATTGTTAGAAAAATTCGTTGCCTTATAACATCAATATTAATAGTAATCAGATTAAAAGTTTTGAATCAAGGCTTCTCAGTAGCAAACATGAGTTTAAATTCATGAAACATTTCGAAGCTCTATTTTTTGCACACTTAGGGAAACATAGTAGAGTGCGTTTTTTTTTTTTCTTTTTGTGTGTGTGTACTAGTTATACACGGTCTTTTTGGTGATATCTTTTTTTGTTAGTTCATATTTTAGAAATTCTTCAAATTTTTTTATGCTTAAATGTCGTGCTTTCGTTTCTAACTGAATACTATTTCGTTCTTTATACTTATTGCTATTTTACTTTTATGGGTAATTTAATCACATCAAAGCGGTGTGTTTTGACTTCTTTCAGTTAGCACAGAAAACGAATGAAAGTAGCGATTGTTTCGCACAATTATTACTGACCCAGGCAACGCTGGGTATTTTTGCTAGTTTTAAATATATTATGATCTACGCGATATTCTAATTGTCTTGAAGTTACGTTTCTAAAATCGTTCATTGCAATACAACTGTGGAAGAAAGGAGGTAAGTGTAAAATAATTCGTTCTTTCTTCCGGTGTTTTCTTTCACTGCAAACTTTTTCGGAGATTCAATTTTGATTTAGTGTTAAGAGCATTTCACCACAGAAAGTTGTCTGCAAAATTTAAAACTTCCTCAATATATGAAATGATTTTCAAGAACTAATTAAATGCGCAATATTTACGATGCAAGGAAAAATAAAAGATTATCTGAAACTGTTTCTCGTTTATTATTTTACATTCCATCATACGTATGTATTAGAACTTAACTTTGTGTAAAATAGTTCATTGCAATAGACGTTAAAAGAGTGGAGCTAAGTGTAAAATAAATCGTCGTTTCTTCCCATATTTCTTTCACTAAAAAGTTTTAAGCAGATAAAGTTTTGATTTTTTTTTTCGAAAATTTTTCACCGCAGAGACTGTATGTGTAAAGTTTAAATCTTAACCAATAGGATAACGGCAGCAGTTACAGACAACGGTCCAGGAACAGACAGTCATATAAGTTTGGAAACATACAATAAGAATTTTAAGCGGGTAAAATTGATGATAAATACAGTGCACCCATTTTGCGTTATCATAGTAAATTTTATGATCAATTTGGTATTTACAAAACAGTGGTGGAAGGTAATGAGCCGATACCACGAGGTTACCTGGTGTTTCATGTTCATTTGATTTTAGCTCTAAAAATTAGGAACTTTTGTACGTTTGAAAAAAATTAGAATTTTGTTCATTACTCATCCTTTCCTCATCCTTTCTGTTACTGGGTATCATCATATTTTTCGGTGTCTGTTACTGAGGCTCGGACTTTTTTTCCAAATTGTGCAAATATAAATATAATTAACTAATGCAGAGGATCCAGAAGCAGCCAAACTTTAGATGAGGTGCAGTTGCATGAGAGAAAAATAGTTTAAAATGTCTAAATCCATTAAAAGACTCCGAAAGTTGAGTTAACCTGAGAGCAATGTCTTAAGCATGTCTGTTACTGATAAGAGTTGCACTACGTGCAATGCCTTTCAGGAACTAATTAAATGCGAAATATTTATGAAGCAAAAAAAAAACTAAAGGATGTTTTTTTAAATGTTTCTGCATTTCTAGTTTACATTCTATCATCAGCAAAATTTAGGACTTTAATGTATGTTAAAAGAGTTCCTTGAAAAGTTTAACAAGATATGCTTTTTTTCTGTAAAAGTTATAGTTATGAGTAAGATAAACTTAACTTTCTTCATTAAAATGTATTTCTTCCACAAAAAAATATTTTTGTAACTTCCAGCAGATGCTTTCAGGATAAGTACATTTCATAAATTAAGAAAGCAGCACGCACAATTTTTTGCGTATTCATTTGAAGGGCGAAAAAAAAAATTCTTTGCTTATTCTTCGGTTTTAGAGGAGGCATTACTTCACCCAAAAAAAGTTCTAAGGATTTTTTTGAAAAACCTCAGCAGTCTTCAGAAATTTGGCGTGCAGGTACAAAGAATTATAAAAAAATGTTTTAAAGACCCTTTCACAATAAGCTGATAAAAAACTAGAAGCACATAAAAGCAAGTAGAATTAAGTAATGATGTTTTTTTAGTGAAAAAACACGTATTAGCGTTCCATGCTAATTTTAAGCTTAACTACAACAATTTTAAACTAACTATTTTCATTGGTCGTCAGGTTATTATTTACCAAGTTATTACTAAGTAAAAAAAAGAAAAAAAGGTCCTGCAATCAAAATTGTTGATTATTTTTAGAGCATTAAATGAGCAAAATGTGAATAAACCCATCCTCGCATTTTTGAGTTCACTGCAAATCCGTTTTTATTGTTTTCAATCAAAGTATAAAAAATTGAGAAATCAAATGATGTAATGGAAATAGTTTCCCAACTTGAAAATTGTACGCATGCGCGCAGTAGGATGCTTTTCATAATAGCAGATTTTTTTTAAATAAAATCTTAATATACTATTGTTAGTAAAAGCTTCGAAAAAATTGGGATTTGTTAACTAAGAGTTTTTTTATACTCATAGACAGCAGAGTTTAATATTTAAAATTTCTTTAAAACATAATTGTTTATTATAAACAATCGTCTGACTTCAGCAATGTAAAAAAATATTTTGTTGATTTTTTGACAAAAATAACGCCTATCTCAGGGGTAGTAAATGTAAGGTCTACATATGCATCAGGACAGATTGATAATTGCAAGGTGTCTGAATCAAATGAACCTACACTGTAAAAACGATTCAGAAACGTTCCTGGAAAATAATGGGCAGCTGTTGTGCCCAGTTTCTGCAACTAACATATCTTGAAAATGTCAGGAATGTTTTCCGCTAAAATTCAGTAACCTTTCTGAAATTGTCATGAAATTCCGAAAAAAAAAAAATCCCGTTTCAAGCCAGTCGTGTCGCTGGAACGTTAGAGTAAACTTAAGTAGGTATAATGCAATAGTTTGGAGCCTTCCTTATTTATTTAAAAAGTTCCAAATCAGTATTGGAAACATGGCCAAAGCTAAGACAGAGTTGCAAGAAAGTATCAAGAATTTTACTCTCCTGGAATTCTTCCAAGCAGTCCATGGACTTATAACCTCCCTTTGGGAGCTTATCTATTCTGGACAGGCCGTACTTGAACTGAAGCCGATGCATTACATAAATGAGCTTAGCTAATCTCTAAACTGGGAGTTAAAAATGTTTTTCACAGCAGTGAGAAGTCTGCATTCGTGCAACTTGTAGCATTTCGGGAAACTTTTTGACAAAGATATTTGATTTTTCCAAAATTGGATAAAATCCATTGAAATCCCGAAACATTACACGGAAATAATCAGTAACGTTTCGGAATTTTTTTAGTGTATTTTGAAGAGATTGCTATCTTTATAGGTAGTTTAAAAGCTTACGAAAACCAAATAAATTAGCAATATTCACAAAGATTTGTTTTAAAATGAGTACCCTTTCACGTGAGCTCTCTAAGTAGCCTTGAGCACCCTTTGTAGTTTAGAGAGATTCCTTAATCGCTCTCTTAGGTGCATTTTTCTGGTCTTGTATATTGATTATCTAGTTTAAGTTAACTTAGATTTAATACGGAGCAGCAAATAAAATTATCTACTTTATTTATTCCACAAATTTTGAAAAGTTTTAATTCAGAAGGTTTTTTTTTTTTTTTTGCAAAATGTGGTAGATTTGGACAGTAATTTAAGTCGATTGGTATAGTTTCTAAAACGCAAAACTCAACTATTGTCCTGCAGTTGTCCTAATTCAATGTAAACACAACCAATATAATGGAATAGCATGTGGAAAAAAAATCCTCATCGGTCCAAAGTACAGCCAAAAATTATGCGTTGTGAGATTTCTATAGTTAGTCAGATTGTGCAGTTTAATTTAACCTACATTTTTAATAATCACAGTAACTAATGATATCTATTTAGTGCTTTAGTGAAAGTAAACCAAACATTTAAAAACCCATTTAGTGCTCCTTTCACAAATCGGTAAATCTTGTGCTAATTTAGGTCAAAATAGGTGAGTAGTATAGTTTTTAGAATTTTAATAATTTTTGGTTATGAAATACAGCATCTGACACCGGTGCTCGTTTTTGCGTTAGGAGTGAAATCTTCGTACGGCACCTGTGTCCCTTTCTGCGTAAAAGATGAAAACTTTACCGGACAATGTTGTTCCTCAAGCGCTGCTTTTAAACTTAAGGTACAGTAATGGGACCCCTCTCTGGAGCCCCTATCAATTCTGTAAGAAATTTTCTTCTCGTACATGAAAATGTTATATTCTCATATGACTGTTGGGCATGAAGCATTTTTCTCTTCACCCAAACGCATTTTCTGCGTCACTATCTCATCAGGCCTTCTCATTGTAAGTAAGGAGCAGGATAGATCTATTGTCCATCCATTTCACGACAGATATTCCTTTGGCTTATCTGCAGTCTATTTCACCTTTATTCATTTATTTGTCTTTTTTCAAATCTACTGGAAAATATTTTCGATCATGTCAAACGATACCACAAGCAAATAATTTCTTCTCTCTGAGAACCTTTAGCTGCTCAAAATTTGTAAACAAATTATCAAAGAACAAATTGGCACAAGAGCTTTATTTAAGTGCTCAATCAACGGGCGAATTTTGAATGCTTTGTCACGATTTTCGACACCTATATTAGGACTATTTTTCACTATCATTAAAATGCAAAAACCTTCTTATATCAGTAAATCTTTCATAAGTCAGTGTTCTTGCAAACAGTGAAACTCGTAAATCTTCATTAGTGCACCAATAGTCTCTCAAATTGAATTAAATGATATCTCATAACGTAACATATCCCTAGATATGCATATATCTTCTGTGATGAAGTTTCAAACAGTTCATGAGCATACAGATTTGTTTGCTGGAATATTTTTTCTTCAATTAAATATTTTAAGCCCGAAACTGTGAGAAATATATTTATCTTTGATGCGCATTCATTTAGAGACAGTAATTGTACTTAGCCCCATTCTATTTCGGCGTCAAGTTTCGGTTTAAAAAAAAGAGATCTATATTTTGTTTGACCAAACAACCCCCTTTTAGTTATTTACTTTTTTTTTTCACTTTCTTATAGCTTCCTTTTGCTTTTTCCATTTCTTGTAACTTAATTTCTGAGTTGCAGTTATCCTTTTAATTTTTAGTGTTCTTTCCACATCTTATTCAGTATCTGGTACTACTTCTTCTTCTTCATTGTCAGTTGTGCTTTTTACTTTTGTACCATCAATAATGACAATTTTTTCATGATCACTATTACCTAAGTAAACAATTTCACTTTCTAAAAATGCGGTATCTTCATCATCTAAATTACTATATTCACATATTGCATTAATTTGTTCTTGTATTTATTCAAAATGCCTTGAACGACGATATTTACTACATGCTACTTTAATTGTTTGCAGAAGTATTGCTGTGCCCAGAATGCTGATCAAAACTAAATGCACATGACCAAATTACAAATAATATCAAATGATCTTCAAATCCTCTATCGAAGTGCAATTATAACAGAAAGAGTTTATTATTGCCTATTGGGGTACTCCGGAATAAAAAGAGGGATCTTCCAGACATCCCGAAATAGCACAAGTGCTCGCACGCAAGGTGATCTGGGAGCTTATTGCAGATAGGGACACATGTGTCCCTTGGGAAGCACAGCCTGATGACTCACGTCTAAACAATAATTTTTCGAATTTGCACTGATTTTAAGTTATTTAGATTTAAGAGAAACAACAGTTTATCCTTGAAATTTCTTTAGTTTAAAAAATCAATTATTGTTAAATTTTTAAATGTGAATAAAAAATGTATCAAACTTTTTTTTTTGATTTTTTTTATTTAAGTAGAAAAAAACGGTTCCTTAGCAGATTTTTTAAAGTAACGTTTAGACTTTTTTATTATTACAAAATAGTAAATTACATTTTTACATGTAAATACAGCGTCAGAAAAATTATGTACAAAAGTGACACCAGTGTCCAAACTGCGTCAAAGGGACACACATTTTAATTATTCTACAAAATTACGACAATATTAGCGTAAATATAACATCTTCGTGCGACAAACGAATTCTAGTTGAAGACCTCGATGCAAGAACCGGAAACAGTTCTACTTGTCAGTTTCGTGTTTGGGTTGAAACGCCTGAAAACATATAACTTTCATAATTTACAAGAACGGAATATATCATCAACAAATATTCCGTAGTTCGAAAAGATGTAAAAAAAAAATTTAAAAACTTCGAAAATACATATTTAGAGCAGTTTTTGTGTTTCTTGAAAGCTTTCAAACTGTATCCTACTTGCACCCACAGCTGTGGAGTCGTAGTCGGAGAGTCGGAGTCGGACTGGTTTTGGAGTAAAAAATTCAGAGCCGGGAGTCAAAAGCTTAAAATTCCACGAGTCGGGGTCCATCGTTTTCCCTCAATGTGTGCCACTCTACCAGTGCTTGCAAAGTCAGAGTGTCCGATTTTGGGGGAAATGAGTCGGAGTCGGAGTAAGAATCAATTAAAGTTAGAAGCAAAAAGCACGTTTTTCACGAAAATTTTTAAAACACTTACCCATAAAACCTGGTTTTTACTTTTGTATTTCCAAATTAGAGGATCTGAAATCCTCTCTCTGAAATCTAACGAAGAGGTAGACACAAAAAGTTCTAAAAATTATGAAACAGTGAATGCACTGAAATTGTTAAGGAAATAATACCTAGTTTTTTGTTTAAAAAAAGGACTTTTTTACTACAAAAAAAATAAAAAAAAAAGAAAATTTTCTTTCAGCCAAAAAAGGTTCAAAATGTGTTATTTAGGTGATATAGGAGGCAATTCATATTAAAGAAAAAAATTTACGTTGTTCGCCTACCTTAAATAATGTCTCTTTGTGGATATGTAAGTAAAACCCCTTATTTTTTTTTATTTTTAATGTATTTTTCTTCTAATATTCAGAAATCTTTCAAACAATTTCTAACTTAGTTCAATGAAATAAGCGACCAACACATATTTTGTATACATTGAAAGTGTCGTATAAAATAAATGTCTAAAGCAGAGTGATCGTTTTCACCATAAATCAAGAAGAATTTTCGAAAGAAACAGAATACTCTATTGCGTAAAAGAAGAATCACAATAAATGTGATAAAAAGGTTCAGGCTCTTATCCTATCTCATAAATCTAGTTGTCCTTTATTTAGTACCTATGTCTGTACCGTTACAGTGGCAGGCTTTTAACGGAGTAGAAGCAATTTATTGCCTCGAAGCAAGATGCTAGAAAAGGATTGTTTTCCTCCCTACTGTTACTCTGCTTAAGATAAAGAGTCTTCTAAAACCTAAACCTTTATCGTTCACATCGTGTTTTTATGGAGTACATTCCATTCATTAGGTAATAGTTTTAGTTAGATTTTTGTGTAGTATATCGTTTATTTAACTACTTTTGTGCTTCTGTTCATTTCGTTACTTTGATAAGGAAATAAAATATTGACTTCTTCCTTGTAGATGGCATTTAGATAATGCAAACAAAAAGTACTATAGTCAAGCATTTCATATCAAATCTCATGTTTTGTTTATTATTTCACCTGAATGTGTATTTATGGAAACGACTGTTCATATAACGAGTAATGCAATTTAGTTATTGCTTATAAATAATTTAATATAATGTTGGAGACAGAAAACCACTCTGACAGCGTTTGCATTGAACAATCTAACTGAACTTCTATAACATCTGAGTTAAAAAAAAAAACAAAAAAAAAAAAAAAAAAAAAAAACTTCGTCATTCTAAAGTGAAAAAACCGATACACTTTTTCCGTTGATAAACAGTTGCTATCGAATGATAAATATTTATTTTCGCGCCAACACTATATTTAAGCAATAAAAAAACAACGTAAGGAATATACTAATTTACTGTAAAAAGCTTATGCTCGAGTGTCAGAGTTTTTAAGGAGCCCATTTTTTTATGCATATTTTTTTATTTTATTTTAGTTTTT